>NC_063177.1:51823640-51854550 GCF_023159225.1 Perognathus longimembris pacificus
TGGATGGGTGGGTGGGTGGATGGATAAATGAATGGGTGAACATATGATTGGGCCAATGGGTAGACTGAAAGATGGATAGGTAGATGGATGGATGAGTGAATGAATAGGGGGGGGGGAAGATGGGCTGGGAGGGTGCATGGATGAGTGGGTGGGTGGGCGGATGAATGGATAGACAAACATATGAATGGGCCAATGGACTGAAAAATGGATGACTAAATGGGTGGATGGTGGATTGGGGAGGCTGAGAAGATGGATGGATGAATAGGGGAACGGTGTGGGCAAACTGAAGAGCTGGAAAATTAAGGGACAGACGTTAAGTGGAGAGCATACCAAGGTGTGCAGATGGGTGGGGGTTTTATTGAATCCCCTTCCCTTAGAGGTACATGGACAAGACACAGGGCTCTAGCTAGGACCCGGTAGGAGGGGGTGTTTTCTCTCTGTGACCCCCATCAAAGGCTCCCCAAGGTTCACCTCTCTGCAGTCCTTAGGAGCTTGGCTTGTAGAAGCTCATTTCATTCCTCGGTAAGGAACCAGTCCCCTGATCTCTCCTGCGCCCCACCCCACCTGGTTCCTTCAAACCTCTCCAGCCAAACACCACACTCTGCAGGCCCTCCAAGCGCCCCGGCCTGCAGTCCCCCCACCCCCCATGCCCCTCCCCCCTCCCCCACCTCGGAGCCAGATGGGGCCGGCATGCGCGTCCAGGTAGGGCACGGCGTCGGGGCAGCGCGCGCTGCGCAGGAGGTAGAACAGGATCCAGAGCACGGCCAGCAGCATCATGGCGGTGAGGAGCGCGAAGACGTCGGTGTCGTACACGGCCACCTTGTTGAAGGCGCCGCCGCTGATGAGCGTGCAAGCCAGCAGGAGCACGTTGACCGCCAGCAACACCGACAGCAGCCGGCCGCCCTTCTTCCACACCTCTCGGGGGCCCCTCTGTGGCGCCGGCGGGCTCTCATTGGGGCCCGGGGCCAGCTCCTCCGACATGGTGGGGACCAACGGAGGAGGCCAGGGGGCCTTCACTGCGGGGGGGGGGGGGGGGAGAGCGGGCAGGGCCTCGGGTCAACCTCCAGGGCTCTCCTTCCTTCTGCATCTTATCCCGGAATTTGGGGACGGAGGAGCTCCTCCCTGGAGAATGGGGGCTAGAGGGGGGCGATGGGGAGGGAGGGAGGGAGGGAGGGAGGAGGGGGAGGGGGAGGAGGAGGTGGAGGAGGAGGAGGAAGGAGAAGGAGGAGAAGAGGAAGAAGAAGAGGAGGAGGAGGAGGAGGAGGAGGAGGAGGAGGAGGAGGAGAAGGAGAAGAAGAAGAAGAAGAAGAAGAAGAAGAAGAAGAAGAAGAAGAAGAAGAAGAAGAAGAAGAAGAAAAGGAGGAGGAGAAAAAGAAGAAGAGGAAGAGGAGGAGGAGGAGGAGGAGGAAGAGAGAAGAAGGAGGAGAAGAAGGAGGAGGAGGAGGAGGAAGGGGAAGGGGAAGGGGAAGAGAAGAAGAAGAAGAAGAAGAAGAAGAAGAAGAAGAAGAAGAAGAAAGAAGAAGAAGAAGAAGAAGAAGAAGAAGAAGAGAAGAGAGGAAAGGAGGAAGAGAAGAGGAGGAGGAGAAACCAGAGCCTACATCTCTCCCACTTCGGGGGGGGGGGCGGGACCCCCCTTTTCCTTCCCCCCCCCCCCCCCCGTCCCTTTTCCAAGCCCACTTCCAACATCCGCCCCCGCCCCCCGGCGCCTGGGGCTCGCACCTGGCTGGGCTGGGATCCGGCTTGGAGTTGGGGGTCGGAGGGCGGGAGCGTCTCCTCTCTCCCAGGCCGGGCTGGACGGGGGCTTTATACCCAAGGGGGCAGGATGATTTACAGCCGCTAGAGCTGGGCTCCATAAACCTCTCAGTCCCGCTCACATGATCCATCTTTTCTCCAAGCTGAATTTAGGGAAGAGGGCGTGAAAGACAGATAAGGAAAGATTTATATTTACCTATTAAGAAGTCCTCACCCCCCCTCCACACCCCCTCCCGCACTGCGGCACCCAGAGGGCACCCGGCTCCCCGCGCCCACCGCGCCCCGGCGCTCCCGGACCCATCGCGCGCGCCCCGACCGAGGCCCCCCAAGGTGATGCCCAAGAGACAGCGGCGCCCCCCTACCCCGTCCCCGTTGCCCACCATACCTTTGATCCCGGCTGCGGCCGCGAAGCCCAGGTCGGGCCACCCGTTCCGCTCCCCCCCCTCCTGCCCCGGGAGCGATGGAAGTTCCTTCTCCCTCCATCCCCGCCCGCCCCGCGCCCCGCGCGCCGCGCTCCGCTCGCACGCCAAGTTCCCACGCGGCGCGCCGGGTCCCGAGCGCCCCCTGCCGGGCGCGGCGGCGGGTGCGGCCTCGGGGACCCCCGGCGTCCTGCCTGCTCTAGACCTGTCTGGAGAGGGGTCTTCACGCCCCTCCCGGCCCCCAATCCTGGGGCGTCAGCGCCCCGCCCTCCACCGGTCACCCCTCTCAACAGTGGGTGGGTGGAGAAATCGGGAGCCACAGCGTCCGGAGCGCTGGTGGGGAAGGGGGGCCCCCCACAACTGTCCCCCCAACTGGACCACAAGGTGAGGGGCGCAGGGGGAGACGCTTTCGGATCTCCCCTGGGTCATCCCTGAGCGCGGAGAGCTGGGCACAAGGACCCAGGGGAAGCCGGGGCGGCTCCCCGGGCCTCGGGAAGCCCTCCCCTACCCCCCCCCCCCCCATCCCCAGCTGACCAGGTTCAGGTGTCCTGGTAGTGCCCAGCCGCGGCTCTCCATCCATCTGCGGCAGCCGGGGCTGGCGGCCCTGGCCCCCGCCCGGCCCCCTCCCCTGACCCATGCCCCAGCCCTAACCCCTGCTGCCCTCCCCCTCGGGGGGCGTTTCCCTGTGCCCCCACCCCACCCCGTCCAAGTCAGGCGCCATGAACGACCAGTACCACCGGGCGGCTCGGGATGGCTACCTGGAGCTCCTCAAGGAGGCCACGCGCAAGGAGCTGAATGCCCCCGACGAGGATGGCATGACCCCCACCCTCTGGGCGGCGTACCATGGCAACCTGGAGTCCCTGCGCCTCATCGTGAGCCGCGGGTGAGTACGGCCACCAGCCACCGGCCACCGGGGCAGGGAAGGGGGAGAGCTTCCCACCGCCCGTATCCCAGGACTCTGAGCTGGACCCCTCCCCTATCCACGATGCTCTGGGGCGGGGGGGGGGGGGAAGCCCGGCAGGCCTTGGGGTGGCACACATGGAGGTGAACACCCCCTGGGAGGAGAGGAACTGGGATTGGTACAAAGTGGGAGATGGAGGTAGGAGGGGTCTCCTGGGGAGGACACTTGGAAACAAGAGTGAAGGGGGAGGTGGGGACCAGAGAGAAGGTTGGAAACCCTCAGAGAGCCCCCCAAGTGAGGACTAGGAAGGAGGGGATCCTGACTGCCCACTCGTGAGCCAAGGAACCCCAAGCGTCTCCTAGCCAGCATCTACAGCTCCCCATAGGCCGAGCCTCGTCACCCCCCTCCCTCCTATCTTATACCCAGGATTTATGGGCGCTGGCCCCAGTACCAAATGTCACTGCTTCAGTGACCCCATTAACTCTCCCTGCAGCCCTCCCCCACCGCAGGACGCAGCTTTGCAATGAGAGTCTGCGATGGGCCAAGGGCTTCTGTCCCCCACCCTCTCCCTGGAGTCCTCCTGACGGAAGGTCAGACCCAGAGTTCAGCTAATCCTTGAGACCAGGGGAGGAGTTTGGAGGTAGCAGTTGAGGGATGCAAGTTCAGGGCCAGAGAAGTAGATGAGGGACTAAGTCACAGTACTGGGAACATGCCGCCGCTCCCCCCCCCCCCACACCCCACACCAGTTTAAATAAGAGTCTGCCCTGGCCACCTGTGTTAGCCTGGTAGGAAACGTTGTGGAAGAGATGCCCCTAGGAGGGTTCATAGAAATGTCTTTCCCCAGAGGGAAAGAGGCAGGCACTGACAGGCCTGTGGCTTGAGTCTGTGGGAGGTGGAAGACCCCCTACCCCCACCCTACCTCTGTGACTGCTCCTCGGGCAGCCAACTGCTAGCCCCTTCTCCTTCCAAGAAGGCCTGCCGTGGCTGTGTGCCTATCCTTTCATCAGAGAGACTCATGGGAGACTCATAAAGGAGCCTGGGAAGAAGGCTCTCCCTGGGGTCTCCCAAGTCCTGTGGAGATAAGGACAGGTGCTCAGTGGGTGTGGGTCTTTGCATGCACTGTCCTGAGAACTTGGCAACCCTAGGCAGCTGAGCCGGGGTGGGGTGGGGGGCATGAGGAGAAATGCTGAGACAAGGGAGTGATTCTTCCTGCAGCCTGTGGAGGCCTCCTTAGTGTGGGACGAGGGCCCACGCTAGTGCTAGGTCCACAAAAGCAGGCAAAGTTCAGCAGAAGCCAGCAGAGGCTGTCCAGGAGGGAGGGCTGAGGGATAGACCCTGGTATGGAGGGTGTTGGGAGGTGGGGGGGGGGGGGCTGTTGGCTCTCCTCCAGCCAAGCCACCAGCCTCCCTTGGCTTCAAGGGACTCCGCAGCCAGTGCGAGGTGGCTAGGCCGCCATCCCTCCTCCTCCTCCTCCTCCTCCTCTTCAGTCCTGGCTGCCCCTACAGTCCCCTCCTGGCCCAGGCCAAGACCCGACACCTGCTCTAACACTGGCTTTGCCAGGCCTGGCCCTGCTCCCTGCAGACATGGCCGCGCCCGCTGTCAGCGGACACTCACATGCTCCTACACTCTCCCAGGCTCGGGCCCGGACCCGGCGCCCCAGCGCGTGCCGCCCCTGGGTCCCCTTCCGCGAACACCTTGGAACACGTGGCCACGCTCACCACCACCCCTGCCTTAGAGACCCGCACTCGGGGGCCCTGGCCCACCACCTCCCTGGGCCAGTTCCCCGCTGGGCCCATGAATAATTCACTCCTTTCTCTCTGAGCATCAAATATTGATGCCCTCTGATTCCCAGCCCTCGGGCTCTCTGGGGGAAGGCCCCGCCCAGGCCCCGCCTCCTCCGTGACCACGCCCACCAGGTGGGCGGGGTCACGCCGCCAGGGCTTTCCTCCCATTGGTCCTTTCGTGTGGGTGGCCCCACCTTCCTCCCACCTCCCGCCAGAGCCCGCCAGCCCCCAGTCCCCAGTCCCCAGCTAGCTCTGCCGGCTGCTCATGGCTCCCCCACGCGTTGTGTCTCTCCCCCCCCACCCCCCGCAGGGGCGATCCGGACAAGTGTGACATCTGGGGCAACACGCCCCTGCACCTGGCGGCTTCCAATGGCCACCTGCACTGCCTGTCCTTCCTGGTGTCCTTCGGCGCCAACATCTGGTGCCTGGACAATGACTACCACACGCCTCTGGACATGGCGGCCATGAAGGGGCACATGGAGTGCGTGCGCTACCTGGACTCCATCGCGGCCAAGCAGAGCAGCCTCAGCCCCAAGCTGGTGGGCAAGCTGAAGGACAAGGCGTTCCGCGAGGCGGAGCGGCGCATCCGCGAGTGCGCCAAGCTGCAGCGCAAGCACCACGAGCGCATGGAGCGGCGCTACCGGCGCGAGCTGGCCGAGCGCGCGGCGGGCTCGGACGCGCTCAGCTTCGCCAGCCTCACGTCGAGCACGCTGAGCCGCCGGCTGCAGCCGCTGAGCCTGGGCGGCCCGCTGCCCTACTCGCAGGCCACGCTGCACGGCACCGCCAAGGGCAAGACCAAGATCCAGAAGAAGCTGGAGCGGCGCAAGCAGGGCGGCGAGGGCACCTTCAAGGTCTCCGAGGACGGCCGCAAAAGCGTCCGCTCCCTCTCGGGGGTGCAGCTGGGCAGCGACGTGATGTTCGTGCGCCAGGGCCCCTACGCCAACCACCCCAAGGAGTGGGGGGGCCGCGCCCCGCTCCGGGACATGTTCCTCTCGGATGAGGACAGCGTCTCCCGTGCCACGCTGGCGCCCGAGCCCGCCCACTCGGAGGTCAGCACCGACTCAGGCCACGACTCCCTGTTTACCCGCCCGGGTCTGGGCACCATGGTGTTCCGCAGGAACTACTTGAGCAGCGGGCTGCATGGGCTGGGCCGGGACGACGCGGGCCTGGAAGGGGCGGGCACGCCGCAGCGGGGTCGGCTGCAGAGCTCGCCCAGCCTAGACGACGACAGCCTGGGCAGTGCCAATAGCCTGCAGGACCGCAGCTGCGGGGACGAGCTGCCCTGGGACGAGCTGGACTTGGGGCTGGACGAGGACCTGGAGCCCGAGACCAGCCCCCTCGAGGCCTTCCTGGCCTCTCTGCACATGGAGGACTTCACCCCGCTCCTGCGGCAGGAGAAGATCGACCTGGAGGCGCTGATGCTCTGCTCGGACCTGGATCTCCGCAGCATCAGCGTCCCCCTGGGGCCGCGGAAGAAGATCCTGGGCGCCGTGCGCAGGAGGAGGCAGGCGCTGGAGCGCCCGCCCGCCCTGGAGGACACAGAACTGTGAGTGGAGGCTTCCTGAGAGAGGGGCTCTGGCTTTTCAGGAGTGGGGAGGAGGCTTAATACCATTGTGTGTGTGTGTGTGCACTGTCTTGGGACTTGAACTCAGTGCCTGGACACGATCCCTCTATTTTTTCTCGAGGCGGGCGCTCTACCACTTGAGCCACACCTCCACTTCCAGCTTTTGGGTGGTTAATTGGAGATAAGAGTCTCAGAGACTTTCCCGTCTCAACTGGCTTTGAAACCACAGTCATCAGATCTCAGTCTCCTGTCAGCTAAGATTACAGGTGTGAAGCCATTGGTGCGTGGCAATACACTATTTTACAAAAGCTAAGCGGCCACTAATTAATGACAAGAAGCTCCACTCTTTATTGCACTTATGGCGAACTGAGAAAAAGAAGTTGTCAACTGAATGACTAGACTCTGCGGTGTGTGTGTGTGTGTGTGTGTGTGTGTGTGTGTGTGTGTGTGTCAGTACTGGAGCTTGAACTCAGGGCCTCTTGGTTTCACTTGACTTATTGTTCCCCTTTCTTTTTCTTTTGCTCAAGCCTGGCACTCTACCCCGTAAGCCACATTTCTGCTCCTAGCCTTTTTGCTGGGTAGAGGTAAGAGTCTCACACACGTTCCTGTCTGGGCTGGCTTCCAGCCTGGCTCCTCAGATCTCGTCTCCTGAGTAGCCAGGCCTGAGCCACTCGAGGCCGTCTTACCACAAGCGCATGCACAGGGCATCTTAGTGCTGGAGCTATCAACGTGTGGCACTCTGGGCACCTTAGTCATCGCAATCACAGCCAGGATGTTTTTAAGCCTTGCCACCTTTCAGGGTTGTGCCCTTGAGTCAGGGCTCTTGTGGATTCTGCACTATACCATCCTGGGTATAAGATGACCAAGTGGTGGGTTACAGGTTAGGTAACGGCTCACCTCGTGCCCCAGGGCTGCTCTGTGCAGAGCTGGTCTGTGTGGGTCTAGGGCTTGAGCACTATTCAAATCCCATGGGGTGGAGGGTGTGGCACCCAGAAGGTCTCCTTACCCTCCCAGCCCTTAGGGCGGTCGCTTTCACCTGCTGTCCCCCAGCCCTGCAGCTAGGGCTGTGAGCAGACGCTCCCAATGGGGCCAACAGCAGTTTTGGAGGCGGAGTTGCCTTCAAATAGCCATCACAGGCCAGGTACCAGTGTCTCACACCTGTAATCCTTGCTGCTCAGGAGGCTGAGCTCTGAGGATCGTGGCTCAAAGCCAGCTTGGGCAGAAAAGTCCATGAGATTTATCCTCAATTAACCAGCAGGAAGCTGGAAGTGGAGGTGTGCCTCCGGTGGTAGAGTGCCAGCCTTGAGCAAAACAGCTGAGGGACAGTGCTCTGGCCCTGAGTTTAAGCCCTAGTATTGGCACAAACACACAAGCAACACACCACAGATGTGTTTGACAGCTGGCATCTAAGGTTGCTTTCTGTCTGTCCGTTCCTCTGCAGGTAATGGGGGTTTCACTCCCTAGACCAAAATGAATTGCAAGTTGCCACAACCCACCGTGGGGCCATGAGGGTCTCACAGTCGCCAGCCCTGCAGCCCCTCCCTCCCCAGGTGCCAGGACCACGCGGGGCACCTCCCTCGCCAGCCTGTCCGCATCCTGAAGTAGAGGATATGGCCCGTGACACCACAGGGGCAATGGAGCATCCCAAACACCTGGACCTCCAGCGTCCCGCTGCCCCTGAGCCATCTCCGTCTCCGAGCCCTGAAGTACCAGGCCAGTCCCAGAAGGCGGGCCGGGGACCACTGGGTCCTGGGGAACCAAACAACGCAGGAGTTGGATCAGGATGGGGTTAAGAGGAAGACACGACTTGTCTTAGGTGTACTGTCTCTCCTGCTGCTCCCCATCCCTCTTCAGAGGGTCCTGCTTTCTCTCTTAGGCTGGAGATGTGTTTGCTTCCTACTTCGAGTGAAGGGAAGAGTTTGGGCACTCCCCTCCTCTGTACACCCCCTGGTGGGGGGGGTGATTCCTTAGCCAGACTCTTCAGCCAAATGCCCGCCTCTCTCAGTTCCTACCATGTCCCCCCCCCATGCCAGCTCCCTCTCCTTTACCCACTGGGGCTGGAGAGTGGGCCAGGATGGCAGGCCCGGTGCACCCTGGGTCAGAGCCCATCTTGTCTTTCTCCAACCTTCCCAGGTCAGGAGGCAAGGTGCTGGAGCAGCAGGCTGCAGTATTAGGGTCTCTAGGTCTGGTGGGCACAGCTGGCTGGAGAGTGGCATCTGCCAACGGCCTCACGTCTCCCAGGCCCAGAGTAGTCAGAGCCTGGGATCAGAACGAGGGACCAGGCCAAGTGTGGGGAAGCCACGTGAATGCGAGAAGACGGGGGTCAATCAGAACTTCTGACGGTGCCCTGGAGCCCCGGGCTCGCGCGTGCGTGCGTGTGTGTATGTGTGTGTGTGTGTGCATGCGCATGGGCTGTGTGTGTGTGTGTGAGCAAGTATGCACGTGTGTGCATGTGTTGGTGGGTGGGTGGGAATTTTCTCAAGCCCTGGGTGGACCCAGGCTGCTTCCTGATGAGGCTCAGAGGGTCCTCAGAGTGCCTCCCCAGATCGAGGTCAGGGAGATGGGAGAGGCCCACTCCGGGATGCGTAGTCCCAGCTCACCAGTCAGGCGCTTGGTCCTTGTCAGCATGGACCCCATCCCTGACCTCAGCTCAGGAAGCCACCACTCTAGCTCCCATCTGAGCTCCTTCCTTGGGCACCAGAAAGAGGCCCCAAGGACCGCTCTGTGCTGTCCGTAGGGGGTTTCTGTCCTCAAGCAGGGGTGTGATGGAGATGGTCCCCTTCCCACTGAAAGACCCCGGGAGCCCGCCATGGCCACCCCAAGCCCACCCTGCACCCAGCTCTTCCCCCTGTTCTCCAGCCTGGGCCTGGGGCCACCTCAAGTGCCGATTCGTCCTTCCCAGAGCCCCGGGCGCTGTCCTTTCTCATCCGTTCCCCCGTTGGTTTACTGCCTCGACCCCTCCTGACCCCGCCCCATGTTGACGGGGCCCGGGCTCTGCAGTTCCCACCCCTGCCCAGGAAACCCTCCCTCAGGCTCATTACAACTTTTGTATTGTAGAGAATGTTCTATCTGGTCCTGTTCTTTGGTCACCGGAGGGTGGGAGGGACAGGGTGAAGAGTGGGAGGGTGGAGGGCTGAATGGGGGGGGTGTCTCCCAGCCCCCATCTCACCCTTGCATCCCCACAGGGATCACCTCCCACGTCCGGGGGCCCTTGCTCTCGTACGCTCGCTCGCTGGTTCAGAATGAGAAGCTGGCAAAGAGAGATGGTTAAGAACTGGGCCAGCAGAACCGCTGAGCAGCTGAACAGGGAGACAGGCCCGGGCTCCAGTCTGCCCCAATTCCAGGGCCTGCAGCTGCTGAGGGAAGCATGGTACTGTCTCTCCCACCAAGCCTGACTGGACTTTTTCAGAGATAAGCAGAAGCCATCACCTAAGATCGGGGCCTTCTCCCCACCTCGGGAGCACCCCACCCCCTAGGGAAACTCCTACGAACACCTCAATAGCTCTCTTATGGAACCAGATTCAGAGCTTTTCCTTTTCCAGCGCTGCCTTGCCCATAAGTGGGTCGACAGCGGGATCTGGCTAAGTATGAGCCATCTTGTTTTATTCCCGAAAGGTGCTTCTTCCAAGGAGACCCTCAGTATCAGTCAGAAAGATCCTCAGGACCTTGGCACCACTTGGGATCCGGCTACTCAGGAGGCTGAGATCTAAGGATCACAGGTCAGAGCCAGCTCAGGCAGGAAAGTCTGTGAGACTTATCTCCAATTCACTAGCAAAAAGCCAGAAGTGGAGCTGTGCTGTGACCAGTCCTCAGGAACACACACACACACACACACACACACACACACACACGATGTCAGTGTCAGAGTTTGCATAGCAGCCATCTAGAGGTTCTGGGCCACTCCCCTCTGCTTTGCAGCCTTGAAAAGCTGAGGCCTGCAGAGGCGAAGGGCCAGCCCCAGGACACGGGTCTCTAGACCGCTGTAGCACATTTTTTTCCACCCAGGCTACCAATGGGGCTGAGTTACCATGGTCCCCACCCAAGCCCTGTGAGTGCGTGTGTGAGTGCGACCCCTACTGGCGAGCCTGGTTACTGCATCCACCTGCTATAAAGAGTTGCTAGCCTTTCCAGCAAGCCTGGGGGGGGGGGGGGGTCTTAAAACCCAAGCAAAGGCAGGTGTCCTACCTTAAGAGTTAACCTTTTATTATTATTTTTCTTTGTGTGGATACTGAGACTTGAGCTCAGGGCCTTGTGCTCTCATTTGGCTTTTCCACTCAAGACTGCCATTGTACCACTTGAAGCCACAGCTCTGCTTCAGTCCTTTTGATGGTTAATTGATAAAGAAAGATAAAGAACATCACGGATTTGTTTGCCCAGGCTGGTTCTGAATCCCGAGCCTTGATCCTCAGATATCAGCCTCCTGGGTAGTTAGGATTACAGGTAGCACCTGGCTGGATTCAACTTCCTTATTTCATTTCCCTAGAAGTTTCGATTGTCGGGGTTTGGGAAACAGTAAATGTTGAGAAAAATCAATGGTTCTTAGCCTTTCGGGGGTTTAAATTGGTTAATAATGACACAGACCCTTTTCCCGAAGAGCCTACAGGGAGCACACATGTTCAGAGGCTGTTTTGCTCTTAATTTCAGGCACATCATAGAATTAGGGCTCCAGGATCCCCACGCACCCTGGGTTCGGGAGCGTTGGTTAGGTGTCTGTGAAGTCAGAGATTCGATGGCATGGGGTGAATCGGAGGCAGCTCTGCTCTCACATTTAACAGACAGAAGGGGCTGGCCGAAGGCTGAAGAGCAGCCACGTGGCTGGACAGCTCTTGCTTTCCCAGTGCCTTCTGGGCTTTCATGTATTCCCGTGTGAGGGCCAGCCCCAGAGAGCAATGGCACCCCGTCCCTTCACGACACATGCTCATGCCCCCTTCACCGAACTAAGCCAAGACGAAGAGGTCCAGACTCAGAAGGCAGCTTGAATTTGAGGCAGCAGAACTAGCCCTCCCCCTTCAGCTGTGTGACCTTGGGGTAAATTACTCACCTCCCTGAGTCTTTTCTAATACTGAAATAGGTATTATTATAATCATACAGTTAACCCTGCACATTACTAGGAGGGTAAAGGAATCATGATTATAAAGCACTTAGCACCACCTGATATTTAGTGTCAAGTAATCATGGTTGTGGTTAGAATGGCCCAGGGCGAGGAGGAGTTAGTTAGATTCTAGACTGGCCCTTCAGACCCTAAATCTGAGCACAAGTACCACTGTCCACTCCCCCCCATCTCCAACAACCAGCAGGGGGCGCTAGCAACACAGTCAGTGGCCAGGGAATGGGCAGCTTGTGGAGAGTGGTGCCCGTCTCGTGGGAGGACCAGGGGAAGAGCTGAGCACCTTCTCTGGAGGGTGGGACACCCCCATTATGTCGCGTCGGAACCTCCCATGCCTAGGGAAGCGTACCCTGCCCATGAGGGTGGCTGGGAGGCCCACTCCATAGATCAGGAGACTGCCTATCTGAGTGGTTACGTGATGAGTTGTGAAGGAACATTCAGGCTCCTTGAGATGGCTACAAGGGCTACCCATGGCGGGGGACATGAGTCTCTTTCCAGATCGTCCTTTTCTGTAGCCCAGATTGGCCTCGGACTCGAGCTCCTCCTGCCTCGGCCTCTCCAATGCTGGGACTACAGGCGTACACCATCACCTCATTCAGCTCTGTTGGCATTTTTCTCTTCATCTGAACGCCCCTTGCTCAGGATGCCCGCTCCTCTCCCTGTCCCTGACCTTGTCTGTCTCTGCTTGAGCTGGAACCTGGAGCCCAGCCTCTCCTTCAAGCGCTTCCTTCTCTCCTTACCCCAACTCTACACCTTGGGGGGAAGCCAGTGTGCAAAGCTCTGGGCTCCATGGTGGGTGGGGTGAGGATCTGGGCTCTCGTCCCTCATCTACCTCCGCCACAACCACGACCCGGGTCAGGTCAGATCGCTGCAGAATGGGTCTCCGGTGCCTTCCTTACGGCGAGGTTTGCTTGGCACAGTCGACGTGGTGTGGGGCTGCCTGTCACTAGTGGGAGCCACGCTTGTCCCCGTTGTCACTCACTGGGTCCCTGGCCCCACCCTGGGTGGGAAGTGCTTTGTGTTATTTTTTTCCCCCCTTCATAGGAGGAAACTGAGCACAGAGATGTTCAAACAATGCACCCAAACCTATGCTCCTGGAAAGCAGAAGAGTTACGAGTCCGGCCCACACAGGCTGGCTCCCCACCGCGCCACGTCTCCCCAGAGGAGCATTTATTGAGCGCCTATTGTACGCCAGCAGGTCGTGTAAGTGATTTCAGTCAGTCCTCATGAAAACATCATCGAATATGACAAGGGGGTGGTTACACCCATTTGATGGAGGAGAAACACCGACGTCGGGGCGTTCCTAGGTCACTGCTCAGGTCACATGCCAATGAGGAGCACCAACAGGACCCAACCCTCATCTTTCCAACCCTTTTCTGAGCTGTGCCCCTGGCCAGCGGCCTCTCATGGGCCCTTGCCTCCGAGCAGGTGGCGGCAGGAGCGCTGGGACCTTTCACGGCTGAATGACAGATTAGGTCTTGGAGCTGGCAGGAGGGGCGGCTTGGAGCGGCTTGCCGGGAGCACCCTCCACCTGCTCCAGGGAGGATGGGCCTAGGCACAGAGGGGCGGGTGGGAAAACGCCAGGAAGCTGTAGGTGCCGGGTCCATGTCCCCCCACCCCACCCCTCTCTCTATTCCTGGGGTCCACGTGGACGAGGGCTCTGGGGATCACCGTGCCCTCTCCTCACTCTGGAAATGCAAGCCCCAAGGAAGCTGCTCCAGGCACCCCAACTCACAGCGAGCGGGTGGCCTGGTGGGTGGCAGGGAACCCGGGGGAGGAGTGGGGACCCCAGGAGCTCCTCCCCCCCTTGCCTGGGGCACTTCTGCCCCATACAGAATGAAGCCAGCCCTCCCACTCCCCTTTCTTCAAGCCTCACAACCATCATCGGAGGTAGACCAGGGCAGAAAGGCTTTCTTCAAGCCCCGTTTTATAGAATGGCAAAGGAGGCATGGCGGGGGGGGGGGGGGCAGGTCAAAGAGCCGGAAGTCGGCTCTGTTCTCATTGCTCAGCTGCCTTCTCTGAACATAGATCTAGAACCTTCTACATACCGGTGACATGGAGCACTTCTAAGCAGTCCCTGCTCTGCCTGGTATAGGTAAGGACAACCCGGCCCAGCGGGTGAAGTCATTTTCCATGCCACTGCGTGCAGAGACTATGGGATTTGAACTCCCAACTCTGGCCTCAGCCTCCTCTAGCCCTCCCCTGGTTGGGCGCAGCTTGGCTTTGTACCCTTGACGTTGGCTCCCCTACTGGGGAGGTGGGATGGGTGGCCGCTGCTCCCCCTTTCTCCATTCCTGGGCATCTCGTGTCTGTGCTATGCATATGAAATTGGGCCACTACACTGGGGGAGTGGGGGTGGTCCGGAGCTTTCTTGGAAGCTGGTGAGCCAAATGTGTGGTCTCTGAAGTTTTGTTCTTCTGTCTCTGCCTCGGTGCCTCCAGCTTTTAAGTGTGTGTGTGCGTGCCCACACGCCCACAGAGGGCTCCATCACTGTGTCTGGGACCTAGTTCTAGATTGTTCCTCCTGCCTGTTATCTGCTTATAGGACCCCAGTTCCTTCACCCTGGAAGGTTAAAACTTCTGGACAAGCTGGTTGTGGGTGGCTCATGCCCGTGATCCTGGCTATTCAGGAGGCTGAGATCTAAGGATGGTGGTTCAAAGTCAACCCAGGCAGGAAAAGTCTGACTCTCCTCTCGCCAATGAACCACCAGAAAACCAGAAGTGGCGCTGTGGCTCAAAGTGGTAGAGCGCTTAGCCTTGAGCAAAAGAGCTCAGCGACAGCCCCAGGCCCTGAATTCAAGCCCTGTGTCTGACAAAACAGAAAAACAAACTCCTGGATGCTCTACTTCCTCGGGGTCCCCAGGAAGCCGCGCCCCCCCACCCCCCCACCCCCCACCTCCCTACTCCCCCACCCCCACTGGGTGGCTAGCTTGTTAGAGACTCTAGTCCTGGGGAGGGCGTCGGCAGTGGGAGGAAAGGGCTCATGCTCCAGAAGGCAAGAGAAGGGGTAGAGACAGATCTACATTTGGGGACCCCCCCCCCAGCTGACCGAGGGCTGGATGACAGAGCCGGGGTTGTCCCCCTGAAGTCACATCCCTGCCGTGTGCTAGGAAGATGGACTCCCCTTGGTAAGCCTCAGTGTTTCCATCTGCGAGTGGGGAGGATCCTGCTCCTATCCCTAGGCCAGGTGTGAGGACAAAAGGGACGCCTGCAGCTCGGGCCCCCGCCCCCAGCAGGGGGAGGACCAGCCCAGGGGGCTGGCGGACAGGAATCCAGAGCCAGAGAAGGCTCCTGGCGTTCTGGAGCTGATGGCAGAGAGCTGACACACTGTGTGTGGCGCCCAACTTCCCCATTCGCGGCCCGCCACACCTCCGCACAGTCAGAGCCAGTGGACGGAGCAGAGCTGGGGGGCGGGGGTGTGTGTTATAGCTCCCAGACCCCGCCCTGGACACCTACGCACGCACGCACGCACGCACGTACGCAGTCACACATGGATGTAAGCACTTGTGCATGCACAAGCAAAAACATGGGCAAGGAGGAGAGGGGCTGAGGGAAAGTACCTGTGTGTCTTCTTGCTGGAAAAAGAAGCTGTCCATTTATTATTATCATTATCAATACCGGCATATACGTTCGATTTACATTGTGTCAGCAGATCAGTAGCACAAGGAGCAGCGTTATTGATCACAATTTGGATCTTGATTGTGTGTCTGTAACTGTGGTAACCACAGTTGTCCCAGCACAGCTATTTCCCTGCTCTCTTCAGGGTCAAGGTTCAGTGAGGTTAAACCACACACCCAGAGTCACACAGCAAGAACTGGAACCTGAATGTGTCTGAGTCCAGAGCCTAGCTGTTCTTGGTTTGCCTCCACATCGTGCAAGAATTGCAGCTGTGGCTCTGACCCTGACCCTGGCTCTACCAGGCCCAACTCTCTATTTTTATTTTTTTATGCTAGTACTGGGGCCTAAACTCAGGGCCTGGGAGGGCTGTCCCTTCGTTTTTCACTCAAGGATAATGCTCTACTGCTTGAGCCATAGCTCTATGTCTGGCTTTTTGGCAGTTAGAGATAAGGGTCTCACAAATTTCCTGCCCAGGCTGGCTTTGAACCTCAATCCCTGTATCTCAGCCTCCTGAGGAACTAGGATTACAGGTATGAACCATTGGCTCCCCTGGCCCCCAGCGTACTGGGTAGACTAATCTGTTATCTACCCACCCCACCCCCCCCAGATGGGGCCACTGACAAGATGCAGGGTCAGGCATGAGAGAACCCCTGAAAAATTTCATCACCCCAAGTCTGCATTGCCAATGGCTCTAACCCTGCCCTTCCTTCCTTCCTTCCTTCCTTCCTTCCTTCCTTCCTTCCTTCCTTCCTTCCTTCCTCCTCCCTCCCTCCCTCCCTCCCTCCCTCCCTCCCTCCCTCCCTCCCTCCCTCCCTCCCTCCCTCCCTCCTTTCCTTCCTGGTCATGGGGTTTGAACTCTGGGCTTGCGTGCTGTTCCTGAGCTCTTTTTGTGCAAGGCTAGCACCCTACCACTTTGAGCCACAGCGCCATTTCCAGTTTCCTGGTGGTTCATTGGAGATGAAAGTCTCACAGGCTTTCCTGCCCAGGCTGGCTTTGAACCCTGATCCTCAGACCTAGCTTCCTGAGTAGCTAGGATGACAGTTGTGATGAGCCACCAGCTTTTAACCCTGGGTTTTTCAAGGACCTCACTTGCCAGGTAACTTGGAGATGTACCCTCCACCCCTCAGTTTCCTTCTTTGCAAAGCAGATCCCCACCCCCACCCCCCCGCCGCCACCCCAGCCCATGGCCATTCTGGGCCATCACTCACCTGTCTAGGTCCTTGAAGAATGGCTGTGGCCTGGAAAGGCTGGCTGGAGGCCGAGGGCAGCCGTGCCGGCCAGAGGTGGACGGTCCTGGGAGGACACTGCGAGGCTCCTGCTCTGCGGGAGCTGGGGGCCCCGGGGTGCCAGCCCCCTCTCAGCTGGCTGGCATCTGAGCCACAGGCCAGGCCACTTGTCTCCCAGCTCCCCTAGCCCCACCCCCGTGAATAATGCCAGTTGCCTGGGGAGCTGCACCTCATTGGGCCTTTGATGGGTTGGGAGGGGGCACAGGGGGGTGTGGATAAGGGAGGGATTAGGACCCTGCCAACCTCGCCTAGGGCACAGGAACAGTTGACCTGCTGGCTGGAGGTACCTCCTCACTCACGTGTGCCATCCCTAGCTTTGTACCAGCCCTCCCGGCCTCCCAAGGTCTTGCTCCCCCTCCCCCCCCACCCCCCATCCCCCCCCCCCCCCCCCGCAGGCCAGGGCAGGCTCCTGCCTACCCTAGCCCAGCCACAACAATAATTAACCCCATGAATCCTAGCCCATAAAGTTGTGAATCACAGAAGAGAAGGGGCATCACTGCTCCCCGGGAATGGGGAACGCTGGAGGACCCGGCAGGGCAAACCCCAGATTGCATCATCTGCCCCCGTCCAGCCATGGCCGGGGTGGGGCCGGAGCGAGCCAGACGCCGGGCCTCGGTGGGCAGTGCCACCTCCCTTGACAGTCACTCCAGAAGCGCTCGCTTGAGTTCAGACCATGTTTTCTTCAAAACACACACACACACACACACACACACACACACACACACACACACTCTCTCTCTCTCTCTCTCTCTCTCTCTCCCCTCTCTCTCTCTCTCTCTCTCTCTTTGATCCTGAGCTGGGCATAATGAATCATTCTTGTAATCCTAGCTACTTGGGAGGCAGAGATTAGGGGTTCTCAGTTCTAGGACAGCCTGACACCCCCTCCCCCCCCCAGAAAAAAAGTATGCAAGACTCAATCTCAATCAATAGCTAGCTATGGTGGTGCACACCTGCCGTCCTGGCTACAGGGAGAACACAGACAGCAGGATCACTGTCCAGGTAGGACAGGGCCAAAAAGTGAGACCTTACCTCAAAAAAAATAACCAGTACGGAAAGGGCTGTGGCTCAAGTGGTAGCGTGCCTGCCCGCTAGCAAGTGCGCAGGCCCCACGTTAAAACCCCGGCGCCACCCCCAAAACAGTCTCAAATCCCCTTCATTCCCCAGTTTCCATGTCTTTGTGTGTTTACTGATTCACGAATGCCTGCCAAACATGACTGTGTTACCAGGCACCCTGTGAGGCCCCAGAGGACCCCAAACTGGGAAGATTTGCTCCCTCTCTCTCTCTCTCTCTCTCTCTCTCTCTCTCTCTCTCTCTCTCCCACTTGCTCTCTCTTTCTCTTTTTGTTTTGTTTTGTCTAGGGGCTTGAACTCAGGGCGTAGGTGTTGTGCCCTAGCTAATCCTCTTATTCACTCAAGGCTGGTACTCTAGCACTTGAGCCACAGCGCCACTTCTGGCTCGGTGTGTGTGTGTGTGTGTGTGTGTGTGTGTGTGTGTGTGTGTGTGTGTAATTCTCGCCCTCGACAAGTCCAGATGGGGGCAGGCTACGCCGCCCTTCCGCTACTGCCCCCTGTCCTACCGGAAGGCCATCTTACGGCATCTGTGTGTGGACGGGCTGTCTGCCTGCGTCCCAGCCAATGGAGTGTGGAAGGAAGCGAGGCGCACCACCACTTCCAGACCCCAGAGCTCAGATGACCGTTGCACGCTCTTCCTTCCACTGCCATGTGGATTGGAGCGGGGAGGGATCGCCGTAAGATAGAAGGGGCCTGAGCGCCCTGTCACCTCCTGGAGAAGGAGCATCTGACCCATATTGCACTGTGACATGAGCTAGAAATTGCCGTGTTGTGTTTAGCCACTGAGACACTGGGGATGTTTGTTGTAAGCACTGGCATTACTTATCCTGACTAATACAGGCAGACCACACAAACACAGGGGCTTCTGTGGCTGGATGGTCGGAGAGAGGGCTCATCACCGAGTAACATCGCCAACCGCTGGTAGAAGGCCAAGGTCAGAGGAGAGGACAGATACCGAAAACTAGAATGCCTGACACGGAGTAGGTGTTTAATAAAGTGGGTTGCCTAAGCAAAATACCTGAAAACACTGGACGAGCTTTGCAGTGCTGGTTGAAGTCTCAGAAGCCCAGAGGATGCGTGAGGGAGAGGCAGGTAGCAGGAGAAACAATTAGCCTGGAAATTGATACCTAGAGGTGAGAAAGGACAGGCCCTGACCATGGGTGGGTCGAGGTCGGTGAGCGGTCACCAACAGGGACAGAGAACAGTCGCAGATAAAGCTGAGCTAGAAGACGTCAAAGGAAAATGGACAACTGGGCTGGGAAATGGCCTAGTGGCAAGAGAGCTCGCCTCGTATACATGAAGCCCTGGGTTCGATTCCCCAGCACCACATATACAGAAAATGGCCAGAAGTGGCGCTGTGGCTCAAGTGGCAGAGTGCTAGCCTTGAGCAAAAAGAAGTCAGGGACAGTGCTCAGGCCCTGAGTCCAAGTCCCCAGGACTGGCCAAAAAAAAAAAAAGGGACAACTAAAACCGAAGGTGTACAAGAGTTTATATTTGTTAAAATATCAGTAACGGCGATCATCGCTCTCAGAGGGATCGCCAAAGTAGGATGTGCATAGGAATCAAACCACAAAGCTGGCAGGTGTCGTGGCTCAGGCCTGTCAGTCTAGCTGCTCGGGAAGCTGAGATCTGAGGAGCTGTGGCTCCTGGGGGTGGGGGGTACGCTCAAACCCTGAGTGCAGGCCCTAGGATGGGAGTTGGGGGAAGCTCTTTTTCTTTTCTTTGTGCTAGTCCTGGGACTTGAACTCAGGGCTTGGGTGTTCTTAGGTTTTGTTTTGTTTTGCTCAAGACTAGCATTCTATTCCTTGAGCCACAGCTCCGCTTCTGGCTTTTTGGCGGTTAACTGGAGATGAGTCCCACAGACTTTGCTGTCTGGCCTGCTTTTGAGCCGTGGCCCTCAGATCTCATCCTCCGGGGTAGCTAGGATTACAGGCCTGAGCCGCCACCAGCACCAGGCCTAACAAAGCTCTTATTGACATTTGTCTCGCCCCTTTCGATGACTGGGGTTTTTTTTTAGTATATATAATATGGAGGTTCTGAGAGGCAGAGTAACTCATCCAAGGACACACAGATAGCGACCCGGGCCATGCTCTTCACGAATGCTGAGCCTGTGCCAACAAGTAAGGGGCTGGGGAGGACAGAAGCGGTCCAATGGGGGTGAGGGAGAGAGGAGGGTGCCTCCACATTTGGCTGTCCCTGGGTAGTAGCTGGCCAGTCGCTCATTGTGAGCAGAGTGGAGGAACCTGCCCAGACCTGCTCCTGGGCCCTCCAGGCTCTTTTGTGTGGGGAGTCCAAACAGCCTAGATGGACGGGGGCCAAACCCCACCCCCAGCCCTCTCCCCCAGCCCAGGCCTGCGCAGTTCACCCCTCCCCCTTTGTGGACCGGGGCGGGGGGAGCGGTGAGCTGGAGTTGGGCTGGGGGAGAGGAGTCCCTTGGATGTTGGTGGCAGCTGGCAGGACAGTTTGTCCTGGGCCACAAACCCACGCTCTGCCGCGGCCCCCTGGCCCGGGGAACCTGGCTACCACACGAGCCACCACTCCGCTTCTGGCTTTTTTTTTTGGTGGTGAATTGGAGATAAGAGTCTCACAGACTTTTTCTGCCCCAGCTGGTTTTGAACTGTAACCCTCAGATCTCAGCCTCCCGAGTAGCTAGGATTGCAGGCGTGAGCCACCGGCACCCAGCTCAGACTATTTATTTCTAAAAAGCAAAATTGTAAGCTGGGCACGGGTGGCACAGCCTGTAATTGTAGCTACTCGGGAGGCTGAGATCTGAGGACCGCGGTGGTCCGAAGCCAGCCCCAGCCTAGGCAGGAAAGTCGACGAGACTCTCATCTCCAATGAACCACCAGGAAACCCAAAGTGGAGCTGTGACTTAAAGTGGTAAAGTGCCCTGAGCAAAAGAGCTCAGGAACAGCACCCAGGCCCTGAGTTCGAGTCCTACAAACACACACACACATACACACACACACACACACACACACAAAGTAAAACAGTAGGCTGAGGCATGTAGCATAGTGGTAAATCGCTTGTCTAGCCTATGTGAGTTCGAGCCCCAGGATTGGAAAAAAAGAAGAGACAATGCCAGGTACTGGTGGCTTATATCTGTCATCCCAGCTACTTAGGAGACTAGATCTGAGGATCACAGTTCGAAGCCAGCCCAGGTAGGAAAGTCTGTGAGATTCTGATCTCCAATTAACCACTAAAAAAGAAAAAAAAAAAAAAAAAAGAAAGAAAGAAAGAAACCAAACGGGCCCTCCCTCTTGGCTCTTCCCCATCACAATCCTTATTTGCTGTTTACTAGGCTCATAGAGTAATTTTACCTTTTTTTTTTCAAGCAGTGCTGAAGATTGAGCCCCCCAGGCCTTGTAGCTTGAGTTTGGCCTCCTTTGTAATGTCATGTGAACAAACTCCTCTCTTTCGTAACATGTTTATCTTGTTCAGTGCTAGGTTTAGCACTGTGCTGTATTCCAGGGCTTTCACAAGCCTCCTTTTATTTATCTATTCTGTTATTGGTCAGTGTGCACGTTGGTATGTATAGGACTTGAACTCAGGGCTTTTTTCACCCTCACTAGGCCGCGGATTGCTTTTTCTTGGGCTGGTTATTTGGAGTTAAGAAACTCAGAGCTTTGTCTGCCTGGCTGGCTCTGAACCCAGTGCTCAGATCTTGGCCTCCTGAGTAGCAAGGATTATGTGTGTGAACCATTATGTGTGTGAACTGCCAGGAAGTTTGAGAATATTGCTGGTGTTTCTCTTGAACACACACACACACACACACACACACACACACACACACACCCCGCTAGGGGAATGATGCACTCAATTTCCATAAAGCTCTTTCTGTTCTAATAATAATCTTCCTTGCTGTTTGTTTTTGCTTTAGTCAGGTTTATTGAGTTATAATTAAATATAATAAAGCACACCCATTTTAAGATGGGTATTGGTGTTTTGTTTTGTTTTGTTTTGTTTTCAAGTAACGTCCTCTGCCCTTGGCAGCTACCAGATTTGATTTCTGTCATTATATATCCATTTGGCCCATTCCTGAGCTTCCAGTGGGTGGAATCGTACAGTAAGTTCATCTGCAAGTCTGGCTTCTCCCTCGCCATCCTTACCGTGAGACACATCAAGCAGAGCATCACTGTCTCCTGGCCTGGTAACTCCTTTTTGTTTGTTTCTTTGTTTGTTTGTTTGGGGCAATATTGGGGCTTGAACTCATGGTCTTATGCTTGCTAGGCAGATGCTCTTCCAGTTGAGCCACCCCTCAGTCCTCGCTGCTTTTTACCTTGCACACATATGGATGTATCGTGGTTCACCTGTCCATTCACCTGGGGATGGATGTTTAGGCTGTTTCTGGCCTGGTCAGAGTAAATAATGCTGTGGACTATTCAGGCACAAGACTTGGTGTGGACCTGTTTTCATTCCTGTTGGGCACAAATACCTAGAGGCTGACTGGGTGGGGCACAAGGTAAGTATATATATTTAACCTTATAGGAAATTGTCAGTGGGTATTGTGGCACACACCTGTAATCCCAGTACGCAGGAGGCCAGCCTGGGCTGCACAGTAGACTCTGTTTCAAGAAGTCAAGGGATGGAGATGTAACTCAGTGGTAGAGTATTTGCCTAGGACCCCCAAGGCCCTGGGTTTGAATCTCAAATGAAAGACAGGCAAACAAACACACCCTAAGGGGCTAATGCTTCAGTGGTCTCCTAGGGAGCCTTTTCTTCTTCTTCATCATTTAAGCCTTAATTTGCATTTCCCCAATGATCACTGAAAAGAGCCAGGCATCAATGGCCCACTCCCGTTTGAAGCCAGCCCAGGTAGGAAAGTCTGTGAGACTCTTATCTCCAATGAACCACCAAAAAGCAAGAAGCAGAGCTGTGGCTCAAGTGGTCGAGTGCCAGGCTAGAGTAAAAAAGCTACGGACAGTGCCCAGTTCCTGAATTCTCTCTCTCTCTCTCTCTCTCTCTCTCTCTCTCTCTCTCTCTCTCTCTCTCTCTCTCTCTCCCTCTCTCTCTCTCTCTCTCTCTCTCTCTCTCACACACACACACACAGACACACTTCTTTCCCTGTGCTTCATGGCCATTTGTAGGTTTTCTTTGATGAACTAAGTCTTCTTTAGTTTATCTCTATTTCCCTTTACCTCGGCCGCTTACACAATCAGTTCCTTTTAATCTTTTTTTGTGCCAGTTCTGGGGCTTGAATACAAGGCCTGAGTGTTCTCCCTAAGCTTCGTTTGTGCAGGGCTAGCGCTCTTACCACTTCGGCCACAGCGCCACGTTCAGATTTTTGGTGGTTCATTGGAGATAAGCATCTCACAGACTTTCCTGCCCTGGCTGGTTTTGAACCACATTCCTCAAAACTCAGCCTCCTAAGTAGTGAGGATTACAGGTGTGAGCCCCTAGCACCCAGCCTCAGTGCCCTTTGTGTTTGCATATTGAAATATTTTTCAAATTCATCTTCCTCACTCTACCGACGACTATGTTATACCAGATATGCCTTCTTTTCTGTTTTTTGTTTTTTTTTGGCCAGTCCTGGGCCTTGAACTCAAGGTCTGAGCACTGTTCCTGGCTTCTTTTTGCTCAAGGCTAGCACTCTACCACCTGAGCCACAGTGCCACTTCTGGCCATTTTCTGCATATGTGGTGCTGGGGAATTGAACCCAGGGCTTCATGTATACGAGGCGAGCACTCTACCACTAGGCCATATTCCCAGCCCCCAGATATCCCTTCTTAAACACAAGTCACTCCCTTGTTCTAACACCTGCTATGGCTCTCTAAACCTGCAGGGGCCCAGCCCCAGCTTCTCTGTCACTCCAGGACCGGGAATACCTTATTCCCTCCCTTCTCCCGCAGGGTTAAGTATGTTCTAAACCAAGTCAGCCTCAAACCAGAGCCGCTGCCCGCCAGCCCTGCTGCACAACCTTCCTGGATCCATTGAGCTTGGCTAATGTCAATGCCACTACACTCAGGACGAACCTCCTTTGGTTGATTGACTGGTGTGTGTGTGTGTGTGTGTGTGTGTGTGTGTGTGTGTGTGTGTGTGTGTGTGTGTGTGTGTGTGCTGGTTCTGGCTTGAACTCAAAGGGGGGGGGGTTGTTCTTGGGATTTTTTGCTCAAGGCTAGCACTCTACCACTTAAGCCACAGCTCCTCCTCCTCCTCCTCCTCCTCCTCCTCCTCCTCCTCCTCCTCCTCCTCCCCCCCCCTCCTCCTCCTCCTCCTCCTCCTCCTCCTCCTCCTCCTCCATGTCCTTCTCCTTTTGGAGAGAAAAGTCTCATGGACTTTCCTCCCTGGGCTGGCTTTGAAGTGCATTATTCCGATCTCAGCCTCCTGAGTAGCTAAGATCACAGGCATGAGCTACTTGGTGCCTGGCTTGATTGATTGAACTCGGGGCCTCATGTTCTCTCTTCGCTGGTGCTCTACCACGTGACCCACATCTCCACGTTTGGCTTTTGGCTGGTTGATTGGAGATAAGAGTCTCACAGACCTTTCCAAGCCTCGCAGACTTGGAGCTAAGAGTCTTACAGAGGATTGAACTTCCGTCGATGGTCAGCTCTCAGCCTCCTGACAAGCTAGGGTGACAGGTGTGGGTCATCCGTGGCTGCCCTCTGCTCCCCGCACTGGAGGGGGTCCCCACTCTCGGCTGACCTCAGAGGTGACCCCACCAATTCAGCCCCAGTGGCACAGCCAGGAAGGCCCCTTGAGACAGGCAGGAGGGACAGAGGCGGGGTCCAGATGCCCCGAGAGGGGAGGAGGACCGGGAACTCGGGGGTAAGCCGAGGGCAGGGAAAAGGAGGGGGCAGGAAGAGCTTGGGGACTGTCCCCTTGGGGGGTCTCCGAGCCCCCCACCCCCCCAGTTCCTGTTCCCCAGGCCGGTTCCGGCAGCCTCCTCCCCCAGCCCCCCTCACCCCGGCTCCCCCGGGGGTGGCTCGGGGGCACCTGGCGCCTGGCGTGGTGACTCGGGGCCGGCCGGGCCGGCGGGGCGGGCGGGGCTGGCAGGTGTCCGCGCGTGGCTCCGCCCCGGCCCGCCCGCCTCCACCCCGCTCCCGGCCTCCACCGTGCGGTGCCGCAGCCGGTCACCCCTGGCCCCGCAGTCCTCAGCCCCGCGCGCGCGCGCCCTGGGAGCCCATGGAGCCCGCGCAGCGCCCCGCGCCCCCGGGGGCCGGCGGGGACCCCGGGGCCGCGGCCCGGGCGCTGCTGGCCGAGCTGGAGCGCAAGGTGCAGGGCGTGGAGAGGGCGAGCTCGTGGTGGGAGCTCCGCGGCGTGGACTGCGCCATCCTGGCGCTCAGCCTCCTGGCCGTGCCAGCCGGTGAGGGACGCGGGTACCGGGGCGGAGGAGGGGGGCGGCCGGCATGGCGGGGTCTGGCGGAGGGTCCTGTCCCTGGGAGCTCAAGACCCCGAGTCTGGTTGGGGTAACCAGCCCGGGTCCTCGTCCCCAGAGGTGCTGGGCACTGGGAGGTGAGAGAAAGGGACAAGTTGGAGGGGGGTCAGGGAAGGTGGGGAGGTCTGGAGGGGGGAGGGCAGGGTGTGGGGGTCGGCAACAGTGGGGGGGGGGAGGGAAGAGGCCCCGTGTAGCCCCCACCCCCACTTCTCTGTCCCATTGGGAATTAGGCAGCCCCACCTCTGCCTCAGGCTGGGGTTCAGGGTGCTGACCCAGCAGAGTCAGCACCTCCCCGTCTCCTTGGCAAGCCCTTGGGCTCTGTCTGTGCCCAGTGGGGGGCACGCCACCCTCAGGTCCTAAGGGTACCCGCCTCCGCCCCGCCCGGGGCAGCCCCCACACTGAACCCACCCTGGCCTGGGACTTTGCAGTGGGTGGCCTGGTTCAGATGGCAAAGAGCCGTGTCTCCATTCCCCTTGCAGGGTTCCTGTGCCTGCGCTCTGAGAACGTCCTGCTCTTTGCGGCGGGCATCACCATCCTGGGTGTGTGCCACTACACGCTGACCGTCAAGGGCAGTCACCTGGCCACGCACAGTGCGCTCACCGGCTCCAAGCGCTGGAGTAGGCTCTGGTTGCTCTTCTTTGTGGAGGTGAGTCCGGCCGATCTCGTTATTATCTCGTTTGTACAGCTGTGAGCATGTGTTCACACGGGTGGGCAAGCCGAGGTGGGCGGTGCGTGCCGCCCAGTGTTTGGGATGCACTGAATTCGAGCGTGCACCCATGCATTTCGCCAAGCCCCTGACGGAGGGTGTGCACCGGAGGGAGAGAATCATGTGATTCGTATGTGAGTGTCTCCCTGCGGTCGGTCGTGGACTTGACCTGGGCATCCTTCTTTGTGTTGGGGCCCACGCACCTCTCTGTAGCCCTGGGCTAAGTGTGGCAAGAGTTCTTTCCTCCTTGCAGGACACCTGGCTGCCATTCCTGCTGGGTAACTAACTGCCTGGCCCCACAGTGATAAGCACAGGTTCTCCAGCGTTTGCAGCTGAGCGGACAAGGTGTCCCGAGACAGGAAGGGAGGGGGAGGGGCGGGTGTCACAACACCTGGCCACCTCTGAGCCATCTGGAGGAGTTCCCGCCTCCAGCCTCCCGTCACCCCACCTCTCCCCTTCCTCCTGCCACCCCTCCTTGCTCTGCCTTCTTACCTATAGCCCAGTCGGGAAGGCAAACGTTCCCAGCCAGGCTGTGGTTCTTCTCTCTTCTCTGCCAAGCTTTCCTCTTGAGCACCCCTTCACCTGCCCCCCCCGCCCCCCGGTGCCTTAGGGATAAATCAGAAAGCTGGCAGCAGAAGTAGGCGCTCTTCAGCAGGGTCTGGTGACTGTGACCAGTATGCGGTACTGTGTACTGAAACTTTTTTTTTTTTTAACCAGTTCTTTTACTTTCTGTGAAGTCAGGTAACTTTATGAAACTCTATGAAGCCAGGCCTGGTGACACAGGCCTGTAATCCAGGCTACGTGGGAAGTGAAGGCGGGAGGACTGAGAAGCCAGGCCAGGCAAAGGGAGTAGGAGACGAAGTCTCAACCACAGAAGGAAGCTGGACGCTGGTGGCTCCCGCCTGTCACCTTAGCCACTCAGAAGGCTGAGATCTGAGGATCACAGTTCGAAGCCAGCCAGGCAGGAAAAGTCCAAGAGACTCTTTTTAATAATTTTAAATCTCTAATTAATCGCAAAAGGCCAGTGGTAGAGCTGTGACTCAAGTGGTAGAGCACTAGCCTTGAGCAAAAAGAGCTCAGGGATGGCGCCCCAGGCCTTGAGTTGAAGCCCCAGGACCAGCACAAAACAAAACAAGATGCATCCTTTCATCTAGTCAGGCTCGTGAAGGAAGAAACAGAGGTAGCTGCTCCTTATCAATAATGTCCTTGATAAATGCTATCGCCCCGTGGGTCTCAAACACGCGGGCCGGAAGCACAGTGCTTGCGGAGTCCCTAGGTTAAATCACTCTTGTTCTTGTGATGCTAGGGTTTGAACTCAGGGCCTTATGCTTGCAAGGCAGGTGCTCTACCACTTGAACCATGCCCTGAGTCCTTTTTGCTTTAGTGATTTTTTTTCCTATAGGGTCTCGCTTTTTTTTTGGCCAGTCCTGGGCCTTGGACTCAGGGCCTGAGCACTGTCCCTGGCTTCTTCCCGCTCAAGGCTAGCACTCTGCCACTTGAGCCACAGCGCTGCTTCTGGCCGTTTTCTGTATATGTGGTGCTGGGGAATCGAACCCAGGGCCTCGTGAATCCGAGGCAGGCACTCTTGCCACTAGGCCATATCCCCAGCCCTTTTTTTTTTTTTTTTTTTTTTGACTGTACGTGAGCAGTTGAGTGTGAGGTGGCTGAGAACCCCTGACCCCTGCTTCCGGGGGAAGTGGGCTGCTGTGTGAGCCAGCCTGGGAGCGGGCGGAGGCCCCTCCTTCCGAGAAGCCTTCCCCGCCCCGCCTGCCTGCCTGCCGAGAGCACAGCACCTGTGCTTCTGGGGGGCCCAGGCCGGATGTGCGTGCTGGGCGGATCCCGTGAGCCCTTGTGCCCCACACCGGCCAGCCGGGCCCTGTGGGCCTCTCTGTTCAGCTCCCGCCGCAGGCAGGCCTGAGCTCTTGGCAGTTCTTCCATTGGTACTAGCTGACCATGACCTTGAAGTTCACTTGGGGGTCAAGGAT
Organism: Perognathus longimembris pacificus; assembly: GCF_023159225.1. Classification (NCBI taxonomy): domain Eukaryota; kingdom Metazoa; phylum Chordata; class Mammalia; order Rodentia; family Heteromyidae; genus Perognathus; species Perognathus longimembris. The sequence goes on from NC_063177.1 coordinate 51,851,208, forward strand.
GGCATCCTACGGGCCTGTGGCGCTTTGAGGCTGGGTCAGGGCGCTGGGCTGGGCTCAAAGGAGTTTGTCACTTAGGCCTTCTAGTAACCTGGACCGGGGGGCGGGGGGTGGATCTCTATTTTCTTTCTTCTTTCTTGAGTGTGTGTGTGTGTGTGTGTGTGTGCCACACGCATACTAGCACTGGGGCTTGAACTCAGGGCCTCTCGATCTCAACTTGGCTTTTGTGGCACGCTACCACCTGAACCACTCCTCTACTTTTGGATTCCCCTCTCCCCTGGTTAATTGTAGATAAGAATCTCACAGGTTTCCACCAGCCCCCCGCCCCGCTTCTGCTCCCCCCCGCCCCCAGGCTGGCTTTGAACTGCACTTCTCAGATCTCAGCCTCCGGAGGATCTAGCATTACAAGCGTGAGCCACAAAGCTCTCAACTCAGCTTTCCTGTTTTCCCACTCCCTTCTGGGCCAATCCCTGTGGAGGGGAGAGGATGGATTCGCCTGTATCCCCCCCCCCCCCCCACACACTGCTGGCATGGGTGGGGTGACTGCCATCCTCAAAGAGGATGTTGGTTTTGTGAGCTGTGTGTGTGTGTGTGTGTGTGTGTGTGTGTGTGTGTCCATCCTGGAGCTTGAACTCAGGGCCTGAGCGCTGTCCCTGAGCTTTTTGTGCTCTACCCTTTGAGCCACAGCTGCCCTTCTGGCTGGCTCTTTTGCGGTTAATTGGAGGTAGAAGTCTTACAGACTTGCCTTCCCTGGCTGGCTTCCCATTGCGATCCTCAGACTTCAGCCTCCCGGGTAGCTCGGAGAACAGGCGTAAGCCGCCAACCTTGGCTCTTGATTGATTTTTGTGCCCGAAATTCGTTTTTTTCACTCAAGACCAACAAAAGCGTATTTTATACTGAAGATCTGCATTTGCCTTCTAAATATTACTAAACCATTTTTTGAGCGTAACGTCTAGCTCCGTAGTAGAGCATGTGCTTTTTGGGTTCAAGGCTGTGTTCAATTTCCAGGACCAAAAAAAAACAAACCCCAAAGCCCCCGTTACTGTTACTCAAACAAGAGGTCTCAGAGTGGGGACCGGGGACAAGCAGAGAGGCCAGACAGCTGGCCCAGAGGGCAATGGCCTCACTGCACTCAGTCCAGAGGGCAGACTCAGCTGCAGGTTCTCTGTTTGTGCCACCACAGGGGACCGCAGGGTGGCGGCGGGCACTCCCCTGTGTGCAGGGTTCCCCGAGGACCGCCCCACTCTGCCCCCCCCCTCCCCCCCCCCCCCCCCCCCCCCCCCGCACTAAGCTGACTTCACAAGGAGAGTTTTACAGTCTGCCCCTGCCGGCGGCGTCAGAGCCCTTGGAGGCCTCCAGGGGTCAGTCCTGCCTAACCAAGTTCAAGTTCAGGCTGGAACCGGTGGTGGTGGTGGTGGTGGTGGTGGTGGTGGTGGTGGTGGCCTGCTCCCCCCTCCCCCCACCCCCAGTGCGATTGATGCCCTCAAGAAGTTCCTGAGGATCTGCCTGGAAGACCCAATGAAGCACCCCAGGCCAGGGAGGGCCAGGCAGGCTCTCCTGTCTCACCCCTGTAACCCAAACTACTAAAAAGAGACTGAGATCTGAGGTTTGTGGTTCAAAGCCAGCCAGGTCAGGAAAGTCCATGGGACTCTTGTCTCCAGGTAACCACCCAAAAATCTCCAAGTGGAGCTGTGGGTCAAGTAAGTAGAGTGCTAGCCTTGAGAAAAAAGGAGCTCAGGGATAGCATCTAGGCCCTGAGTTCAAGTCTAGTACCAGCACGCACGTGTGCATGCGTGCACACACACACACACTACAATCCCCCCTCCCTACTACCCCAAACAGTTCCCACAACCTCACAACAAAAATGACCCTTCCCCAAACGTTCACAGAGGCTGAGAAACTTTGGGAAGTTTCCAGAAGAGGTGCTGACCAGGCTCATGGAAGGACAGTCGTTATTTTAGTTTAGTTTACACTAGTGTGGGAGAGGAGCTTGAACTCAGGGCCTGAGTGCTATCTTTTGGCTTTTTCACTTAAGGCTGGCACTCTACCATTTGAGCCACAGCTCCACTTCCAGCTTTTGGGGGGAGTGTGTGTGTGTGTGTGTGTGTGTGTGTGTGTGTGTGTGTGTGTGTGTTAGTCATGGGGCTTGAACTCAGGGCCTGGTTGCTACCTCTGAGCTCTTTTTTTTTTTTTTTTTGCCAGTTCTGGGGCTTAGACTCAGGGCCTGAGCACTGTCCCTGGCTTCGTGTGTGTGTGTGTGTGTGTGTGTGTGTGTGTGTGTGTGTGTGTGCTCAAGGCTAGCACTCTACCACTTGAGCCACAGCGCCTCTTCCAGCTTTTTCTGTGTATGTGGTGCTGAGGAATCGAACCCAGGGCTTCATGCATGCAAGGCGAGCACTCTGCCACTAAGCCATATTCCCAGCCCCTCTCTGAGCTCTTTTGCTCAAGGATAGTGCTCTACTTATTTGACTCTCATGGGCTTTTCTGCCTGGGCTGGCTTTGAACCACAATCTTCAGATCTCAGCCTCCTGAATAGCTAGGATTACAGGTGTGAGACACCAGCGCCCAGCTTGTTTTATTTTTAGTTGTTAAACGAGTAACACAATGCATAAGTAAACAGTTAGGAAATGACGGTGCAATTGAAGGTGGATCATAACTAGGTCACTTCACTGCATTTGAGGCAGGTAAGGCAGGTGACGGGGTCAAGGCTGTTGGTATGAGCCAGTGGGAGACGGGACCCCAGGGCAGGGTGGGGCTACAGAGGAGAAGGAAGGGTTGCCTGAGTGGGGTCTGGAGGAAGGCAGAGGAGGGGCAAGATCAAGAGGTGGGTGCCAAGGCCATTAGAGAGGGCTCACTCCTAAGTGGGCTCAGACACAGGGGCTGTGGGCAGAATAGACAATGAGGGGAGTGAGACATCTCAGCGGGCAATGACCCCTAGGGGCTCTGGGCTGTGGTCTATTCAGCTTCCATTCTTCTGTGTTCTCTCCCATGGATTCCCCGGGAACAGACAGCCCCCTTCCTGGCTGGGTTCAGCGTAGTGGGTATCCATGAGCTCTGTGGGTTTCGGCACGAGGCTTGCCAGAGGAAACACAGAACATCTGCATAGGTTGGAATTTCAGATTAGCAAGCCAGGACTTGGTGTGCAAGTCCATCCCGAATATTGCGTGCGCTGTTGTGGAGCTGAAGTTGGAGCTGGCCCGGGCGTCCTGTGTTCTCACTTGGCTGGATGTGGCAGTCCTCGGCGTGCTAGGCAGCAGAACCCGCAGGAATGGAGTTATGCTCCAGCCACTCTGGGGATTAGAGAGGAACCAGGGAGAGGGCCACAGGAAAAGAGCCCTTGAGCACT
>NC_063177.1:53371840-53372050 GCF_023159225.1 Perognathus longimembris pacificus
GTGGTCCTGAGGGGGACAACGGTGTCACACAGCCGCTGACCCCTGGGTCACGGCCACAGCCCTGCCCCCCCCCGCCAGAGCTGGTGTGAGACACCCCTTCCTTGGCATGCGGGGCCCTGTTCGGTGCCCCCTCTGGGACACCCTCTGGGAACAGCCCTCTGGGAACTGCCGGAAGCGGGGAGGGGGGCGGGGGGGGGGGGGGCTCCTGCT
>NC_063177.1:53372550-53439611 GCF_023159225.1 Perognathus longimembris pacificus
GCCCTGGGCGCGATGGGCCCGAGAGCGGCTCCCGTGGGCGCCCGGGGCCCGGCCGCGGGGGTGGCTGCTGGGCGCGTGGTGGGGTCTGGGGTCTGGCCCGGCTCAGCGGCTCCTGGCATTCTTTGGGCTCTGCAGATTCCTGATGTGACGGGGGGGGGGGGGGGTGCGTGGAGAAGCAGCCATCCCCCACCCCCCACGCGCTGCGGGTGGCTCCTACGGAACACACCCTCACTGGAGAGGACCCCACAGCCAGGGAGGGCCCCCCCCCCCCCCGCGCAAGGTGGGCCCCACCCCCTCCCTCGCGCCACACCGCCAGCCCTTTCTATTTGCACCTTACAGCCTGGGCTGGCCTCCAGCTCTCCATCCTCCCTCCTCCGCCTCCAGGGCTGGGATTCAGACGCCGGCACCATTGCTGCTTCCCTATGAAGTTCCCACTTGGATGCGTTTTTTATTTTATTTTATGAGAGCTTTTCCTCTAAGACTCCGCGATGAACAGGCTGTACCAGGAAGAGTCCCGGCTGCTGGGGCGACGTCCCCCCTCCCCTTGCTCGGCTAATTGGGGTTAATTGTAGCTAAGTTCCCAATCCAGCCTGCTGGGGTGGAAGGGGGGGGATGACAAGCTCTTGTCCCAGTGGGCCGGGTGGTTGGGGAGGAACAGGTCACTTGGTGTCCTGGACCTCCATTTCCGTATCTGCCTGGGGGGGGGACCGCACCTGCCTGGCTCCCCATGGGCTGCGTCCCCTCCCCCTCCTGTGGCCTTTGAGACCCGGGGCCTGCCGTGCCTCCGTGGGCAGCAGCGGGGCCTGCTGGTTCTCGTTCCGCTGCCCCTTCGCGGGGAGCTCGGCAGCTGTGTCCACCCCACCACGTTCCGCCGGGTGGCAGGCTTGGACGGAGGCCTGGCTGGCCACCCACCCACCCCACCCACTGGTCTCCTGAGGCGGGGCGGGTGGCCCACGGCTGTCCGTGGAGGGGCGGGGGAGGCGTGGCCCTGCCCTGGCGGCTCTGGAAGGGGCTCTGAGCAGCCCAGCAGGCACGGACAGCCCTGGTCCTCTTCCTCTTCCTGGCCCTGGGTCCCCCCGGCCCCCCGGGGCCACCCCCTCCCCTGGGAAGGGGCTGTGGCCTGCCGGGCCTGCGTGAGTCAGAGCAGGGCCAGGCCCGCAGGCCTCTCCTCCAGCCAAGGGCCGGGCTGCTTCTGTGGCTGTTGCTCTGGACGGGCTTTGTGGCTTTTGCAAATGAGGCAGTTTTATCTTGTTCCAAGAGCTTTCTGAGAGCTCACTGAGAATCTTCAAGAAGGGAACTTTCCACTGGGAGCCGCCGCGCGCTGGGCCTCGCTGGGGCGGGCGGGGGCGGGCGGGGGCGGGCGGAGGCGGCCGGCGGGCCCTGTGAGTTGTAGGCCAGGAACGTGAGAGTCAGTGCTCTGTCACAGGCCCCGCGTGGGGTCCTGAAGGGCCCCGTTGCCCCGGCACCGGTGGGACCCCAGCCAGACTGGCGGATGACACCGTGAGGCGCGGAGCAGGGCCCGGCTCCCCCCGGGGGGCCTCTGCTGTGTGATAGGAGAGTTTGGGGCGTCCATGCAGGCTGGACCCCGCAGTCTCCCTCTCCTCGTCCCTGGGATCCTGGGGGGGGGGGGGTGTTTGCCCCTGGCTGGCCTGTTGCTTCCTCCCCCTCCTTCCCGTTCCTGGCTGCCTCTCCGTGTTCTAAAGCTACCGTCCGAGCTCAGGGCACTGCAGGCTGGACGGCCTGTTCCAAGCTTCTCTCGGGTGCCTGGCGGCTGTGGCCATCTCCGCATCCTTGGCTCATAGCCTGGCCCTCCAGCCTCTCCCTCCGTGTCACCCAGGGTCTCCTGAAGCTGAGATGGGCTGGGGCTCCCTGGACGGGCTCTAGGACATGGGAGCCAAGCTCGGGCCAGGGAGAGATGGCGCCTCCTAGCTGTGGTCTGCGTTTGTTTTTCTTCTTTGGTCAGTCGTGGGGCTCGAACTCTGGGCCTGGGTGCTGGCCCTGAGCTCTTCAGCTCAAGGCCAGCGCTCTAGCACTTGAGCCACAGCGACCCTTCCAGTTTTCTGGTGATTAATTGGCGGTAATAATCTCATGGACTTTCCGGCCCCAGCTGGCTTTGAACCTTGACCCTCAGCTCTCAGCCTCCCGAGTAGCGAGGATCACAGGCGGGAGCCGGCAGTGCCGGGCTCTGCGGTCTGCGTTTGGAGGCCCCGCAGGCCTGGGCCACGCCGCACGGATGCCCTGTCCCCTGAGCCTTGCCATGCGAGCTCAGAGAGGCTCTCGGGCCGGGCTACTGTGCCGAACGGCCGGGTGGCCCGCTGGTTCTCCCCATGTGACAAGCTCTGCCCCCCCCCCCCCGCCAGCGACCTCACGCCCCCCTCAGGTTCTTACACTGAGATGCAGGAAGCGCAGTGCCTGTGGGCTTGGGCCGCGGCGCGCCCTGGGTGGCGGTGGCTCGCTGTGACTCCCGCGGTGGCGCTCTAATCGGGGGCCATGTCTGTGGCCAGCTGTGTGTGGGACGTAACGGAGCCAAGTGCCCCCCCCCGTGGTCCAGATGAGAGAGGGCTGGCTTTGCCCTCCGAGTGGCGGGAGCTCCGTGCCCCCCCAGGAGGGAGTTGCCGGAGGCTCTGCCGTCCGGGCGGGGGAGGTCCTTTGATTGCTAGGTGGACCTGGTTGAAGAAGGAAGCCACGGGACGCTGACGTGGATCCTGGCCGTGGCCCGCCCCGCCCCGCCCCGCCTTCCTCCAGGGCGTCCACAGGACGAAGCCCCCGAGGCGCGCGCCCAGAGGTCCTGGCTGCGGTGTGGCGTGGGTGGCCGCGGGTGGGGAGAGAGCCTCGGTCCCGGCGCGTCGGGATGGGGCCGTGGGGACCTGGGCTGGGGAGGGACCGGCTCCGAGTCCCGTCCCTCCGCGTCCGTGACGCCCGGGGGCCGCGCCGGGCCGGGCTCTGGTGCCCGGGGTTTGCATCTGCCTGCCGGTCTCCCGGTTTCTCCCCGGCGTTGGCGTCTGACTCTGGGGGTGATGTGATGTCTCTCCTGACCCTGGAGGCTGAGTCACAACCTCCCTCCCACGGTCAGAGCCCCGGCCAAGGTGAAAGGCTTCCCACGCGGCCCTCCGGACCCCGGGGGCCCAGGGCCCGGGAATCTGCCGCCCTGCCGTCCATCGGACCACCATCCCGCCCACCCACCTTGCTTTGCCTCTTCTTCAAGGCGGACGATGTCCCCTCCTCCTGCCACCCCTGCCAAGAGGACAGGGCATGGAGTTGTGGGGCTCCCAGAGGCTCTGCGCCCCTCCCCCCAAGTCTACCCCGTTGGCTTTAGGCCTACAGATGGCCTGGGGCAGCGCAGCGCAGCGCCACCCCATGGTGGAGTGGGTTCGGGACGGAAGGGCCCACGCGCACCTGCTCACCGGGGCCCCCTTGCCGCTGCTGTCGCCTCCTGCGTGTCGAGGCTTGCTGGGGGCTCAGCCAGGCCTTTGCACAGCCTTGCTACGCTGCACTAGGTGGCATTCTGCTCACATGGAGAGGGCAGGGCCTGGGGGGGGGGGCAGAGAGGATTCAGGAGCCTCCTTAATAAATTAGGGGGGCTGTGTAACAACCCCCCCACCCCCACCCCCCGCAGGCCAGACATAGGTCAGAGTCCTGAACTGTTCACTTCTGGGGGCCCGCCCGCCTCCTGGTGAACACCACCTGCAGCATTGGGCAAGAGGCACGAGTGTCATTGTCCTGGAGCTCACCTTTCCATGGCCTTGCCTCTCTGGGGTCCCTCCCGGCCCCCTCCCTCACCCCCCCCCACCCCCTGGTATGCTCTGCTTGCTCGCCGCCGCTGTCAACGATGAGTAATGAATGTCAGCTTCAGAATGAGTGACAGATTCCGTCTTCCGCGAGTCCAGGCCCTGATGGCGCCCTGTCCAAAGGAAAGGAAGGGGCCGGGGCTGGCATTCTACTAGAAGAGGAAGGGTCGGGGGGGGGGGCCCTCCTTCCACTGGGAGAGGAAGACCTTGGCCGGTGCCACTGCAGGTCCTTTGCAGACAGGCAGTCCCCGTGCATCAGCACCCGGATTGGCAGACCAGAAGGGGAGGAGCGGGTGCCGAGGGCGCGTTGGCCAGCAGGGGGCAGTGCGAGCCCTCAAGAGCCGGCTGCCGGCCCTGTGATTTCCCTGGAGGAGACGGACCCGCCCCGGAGGAAGTGGGAGAGAAGGGAAGGGGCCGAGGGAAGTTCCTCCCGTGGCACAGGCCGCCTGCCAGCCTCCGGGATTGGGGCAGACAGAGCTGGAGGCTCGGGGGAGAAGGAGGAGGGGGTCTCCCCACCCCCCACCCCCACACTTCATTTTTCTTTTCATGGTTTGAGTTTATGCAAACAAAACCCTTCACGCGTGTGAAGGAGATAACAGAGACTGCCACGTGGTCCCACGCACGGTGCCCGCGCTTCCTGCGCCCGGCCTGTCCACGGGCAATCGCGCTCCTTGGGGTTGCCATGCGGTTTGCAGACGCTTGGTGCGGTGAGCCACCTCTGAACTTGTTTATTTGGTGGCACTTAATTTTGAACTCAGGGCCTCGCGCTTGCCGGGGTGGGGAGGCCCTCCACCCCGTGAGCCACGCTCCTCCCCATTGCGTTTCCGCTGCAGCTATTTCCTTTCAGATATTTTTTTGCCTGGACTGAGATATCTCCTCCTTCTGCCTCCCCTGTAGTCGCCAGGACTACAGAAGTGCGTCGCCACACTTAGCTGTGATTGAGATGCGGTCTTTCTAACTGACCTCCCCCCCCACCGCCCCCAACTTGATTACAGGCGGTTTTCTTGCCTGTTTTCCTGCTCACAAGCGTCTAAGGACGAATCCCTGTAGTGAAGTTCCCCACACTGGAGTATTGCTCTTGCGTGGGCAAATGCTCCCACTTTTCTTGCGCAGAAGAATTGCTGAGCAGTTCTGTAAGGAAGGGGCGAGGTTTACAGCCGGTGGGGAGCCCCGCGGTCCTCCATGGTGAGCGGCATTGTCGACGTTGGGTGCTGTCCTGCTTACATGTAGTCCTTCTGCGGGCACGTGGCGGCTTTGGTGGCGGCTCCGCTTGTATTGGTAGGTGGCGAGTGCATTTCCATGGCTGTTTTGGTGCTTAATTGGAGATAAGAATCTCCTAACTTTCCTGTCCAAACTGGCTTTGAATCTTGATCCTAAGATCTAAGCTCTTCTTAGGTTGCTTCTTTGCAAAGTATCTTTTCAAATCTGTTGCTCATTTTAAACTCACTTGGGCGGCTTGACGTTTCCTTATTTCTGGATACTGGTCTTGCGTCAGCTACAGCATGTGTGTGTGTGTGTGTGTGTGTGCGTGCGTGTGCACACACACGCACGCACACTGGTACTGGCTTAAACTCAGGGCCTGGGAGATGTCCCTTGGCTTGTGAGCGCGGGGTTCGTGTTCTCCACTTCTGGCTTTTTAGTGGTTAACTGCCGATAAAGAGCCTCACTGAGTTTTTCCTTCCTGAGCTGGCTTTTTTTTTTTTCTTGCTAGTATTGGGTGGTGTTATCTTTTAGGGTTCCGTGGAGATGTTATTATTTAGTCCTGATGGCTTCAGTCACTGGGCACTGGGGATCCAATTAACCCTTTGCGTCGTCTGTCACGGGGCCAATTAATGGTGCCTTCTGGACTGGGGCTCTGGGTCCCGTGGGCGGGGCCCGGGCTCAGTCAACAGAACAAACCCAGAGCTCGCTGGGTTCCAGGTTGCTGTGGAAGGGCCTGGCGTGGCCGCCACGTCCTGCCCGCGACACTGCGTAGGTTGAAGGAAGGAAGTGACGAGGGTCAGGACCGAAGTCAAGGAAGTGGAAACGGAGAAAAAAAAAAAACGAGGTCGAAAATTGGTGCTCTCAAGTGATTTACAGCTTGATAAGTTCGTTTCTGGCGAGGTTGACGCGCGAGGAGGGTCCGAGTCAGAGCGTGAATCATCGGGGAGGAGCGAAGCCTGCCCAGGGGCCGGCCGCGATCACATAGCAGACGGACAACGTGGATTTATAATGCTCCCACTTAACACCACAGACGAAATGGACAAGAGCCTACAGAGTACAGCGTGCTAGCTAGCTGTGGTAGTGCACAGGTACAACCCAGCACACAGGAGGCCGAGGCAGGAAGATGGTGAGTTCAAGTCCAGCCTGGGCTATATAGTTTCTCAACAGAAAACAAGAAAAAAAAATTACATAGCTTATAGAAAACACCAAAGTTTCTTTTTAATAGAGCAAAACCGACTAGCACTATTTATCCATCCATCCATCCTTCCTTCCTTCCTTCCTTCCATCCATCCATCTATCATCTATCCATCCATCCATCCATCCATCTTTTCATCCATCCATCCATCTATCCATCCATCCATCCATCCATCCATCCATCCATCCATCCATCTTTCCATCTTTCCATCCATCCATCCATCCATCCATCCATCCATCCATCCATTCATCCATCCATCCATCCATCCATCCATTCATCCATCCATCCATCCATCCATCCATCCATCCATCCATCCATCTAACCTGCCAGGCACCAGTGGCTCATTCCCGTAATTCTAGCTCTTCAGTAAGGTGCGATCTGAGGATCAAGATTCAAAGGCAGTTTGGACAGGAAAGTTAGGAGACTCTTATCTCCAATCAAGCACCAAAATAGCCAGAAGTGGAGCTGTGGCTCAAGTGGTAGAGCACCAGCCTTGAGCAAAAACCCAACCGCCAAAAACTAAGAGACGAGGCTCCGGCCCTGACTTCAAGCCTTAGATCTTATACCAAAAGCAAAAAGAATGAGGCCGTGTCTATGGCCGGTTTCCGCAGCTTCTGATGAGAGGGCGGCCTCTCCCGGGCTGCCTGGGGAGTTGCTATCCAGCTTTGGTTCCTCCGCGGCTGCCCTCAGGGGAAAGGCCTCAGTCGCAGATGCCAGCCGCTTGTCTCCTCTCTGGTGAGGACGCCACTGCTAGGCCCTGGTTACTGCTGAGCCCTGGTCACTGCTGAGCCCTGGTTCACTGCTGGGCCCTGGTCACTGCTGGGCCCTGGTCACTGCTGAGCCCTGGTCACTGCTGGGCCCTGGTTACTGCTGAGCCCTGGTCACTGCTGAGCCCTGGTTCACTGCTGGGCCCTGGTCACTGCTGGGCCTTGGCCACTGCTAAGCTCTGGTCACTGCTAGGCCCTGGTCACTGCTAGGCCCTGGTCACTGCTGGGCCCTGGTCACTGCTTAGCCCCGGTCACTGCTGAGCCCTGGTCACTGCTGAGCCCTGGTCACTGCTGGGCCCTGGTCACTGCTGAGCCCTGGTCACTGTTGGGCCCTGGTCACTGCTGGGCCCTGGTCACTGCTGAGCCCTGGTCACTGCTGAGCCCTGGTCACTGCTGAGCCCTGGTCACTGTTGGGCCCTGGTCACTGTTGGGCCCTGGTCACTGCTAGGCCCTGGTCACTGCTAGGCCCTGGTCACTGCCCGGGCCTTGGCCATGGACAGACCCTGGGTGGCTGTTTCTCACCCATGTGCCCTGGAGTCTGCTGTAGCCCCGGAAGAGCCAGCCTGGCAGCAGCTGCTTCCTGAGGACGCTGAGTGGCAGACCAGCCGTGGGCCCAGAGGCCCCAGACCCCTGCCTGGAGCTCACTGGGTATGTGTGGCACCCACGGGCTTGACCAGCCTCATTAGTAGAGGCCAGAACCGTGACGGTCCTGTTCAGAGGGACGGCTGTGGTGTTTGCAGTCAGTTAGAGCAGCGCGTGCCCCAGCTGGCTCGGAGGTTCTGTCCCGGCACCTCTGCACCCCCGTGACTTTCCCCCTCCGTGGTACAGAGCACCAGCTCTGTCCCAGCTGCTGACAGAGCCTCTGGAACCCACCTGAGGGGCTGGGCGGGATGGAGCCCTGCTCCTTCCCGCACACCCCAGGGCCCTGTGGCCCGCTTCTGAGATGGAGGGGAAGTGGCTCTGGCTGAGCCCCCCGGGGCCTGTGAGAGGCCCGGGGGCTTGCTGGGCCCTCCCTGCCCGGCCTCCGTGTGCCCGGGGGCTTGCTGGACCCTCCCTGCCCGGCCTCCGTGTGCCCGGGGGCTTGCTGGGCCCTCCCTGCCCGGCCTCCGTGTGCCCGGGGGCTTGCTGGACTGTCCCTGCTGGCCTCTGTGTGCCCGGGGGCTTGCTGGGCCCTCCCTGCCCGGCCTCCGTGTGCCCGGGGGCTTGCTGGACTGTCCCTGCTGGCCTCTGTGTGCCCGGGGGCTTGCTGGGCCCTCCCTGCCCAGCCTCCGTGTGCCCGGGGGCTTGCTGGGCCCTCCCTGCCCGGCCTCTGTGTGCCCGGGGGCTTGCTGGGCCGTCCCTGCCCGGCCTCTGTGTGCCCGGGGGCTTGCTGGGCCGTCCCTGCTGGGCGCCCGGCCTCTCTGCGTCCCTGTTGAGTCTTGTCCAGACAGCACCTGACAGTGTGCGCTCCAGCCAGGAGAAAGCTGCTTGCTGGAAGGAAGCGTGCCTCTTCTTTCCCCAGCCTGTGTGTGTGTGTGTGTGTGTGTGTGTGTGTGTGTGTGTGTGTGTGTGTGCGCATTTGCATGCACGTGTGTACGCATGTGCACCCTCTGTGGAGGAAATGATTCATACCCTGGGCAAAATTGGGGTCGGCAGGGCCGGCAGCGCGAGGGTGGAAGGAGAGGGGGGAGGAAGCGGCGGGGCGGGGCTGGGAACAGAGGATGCGGGGGTGGGGGGGCGGGCGCCTCCCACGCTCCCGGGGGGCCGTGGAGGTGAGCCGGGCCCTGGGACAGACCGGCTCCTGTCCTGTTTCCCGAAGCCTGGGCCCCACGGGATGACAGGAAGGGACGTGTGTGTGTGTGTGTGTGTGTGTGTGTGTGCGTGCACGTGTGCGTGCATGGGTGCACAGCGCTAGTGGCCCTCCGGCTGTCTTTCTGGCCACCAGGTCCCTGCCCTGCTCCAGGGAGCACACGGAGGGACAGGCGTGCTTGTGCACAGATGTGTGCGTGCACATGTACACACGCGTGCACACACACACCCCGGCAGTGCGGCCAGGGCCAGCACCCCCGTGGGCTGCACCTAGGCCCGGCAGGAAGCCGGCTCTGGGAAAGTGGAGGCTCCGCCTTTGGCCGGGAGCCCCGTTTGTGTTGTGAGTCACTCGAGGCCACGGAGGGGGGCAGGCGGGCCGGGGGGTGGGGTCCGAGCAGCAGGTTTCCCCCAGTGTCCGGGTAGCAGCCCCGGGGCTGAGCGGCTGTGGCCCTTGGCTCTGGGGGGGCTGGGGAGGCGCACTCGGGGTGGGGACCCCCAGTGCGCATGCTCACCTCCCGTCCTCAGCAGCCGTCACCTCAGAGACGGACAGGGGAAACCTGCTACTTAAAACCTGCATCCTGCTGGGCACAGGCTCACGCCCGCCATCCTGGCTACTCAGCAGGCTGAGAGCTGAGGATCAGGGTTCAAAGCCAGCCCGGGCAGGAGAGTCTGCGAGACTCTTACGCCCAAATGAACCACCAGAAAGCCAGAAAAAGCTGGGCACCCCCCCCCCAAAAAAAAACCCTAAGGGACAGCACCCAGGGCCTTATTCAAGCTCCAGTACCAGAAAAAAGTAAATAAAAAGGCAAATGATTCCTCAAAAAGCAAGGAAAAGTGAACATGCTTAGTTGGAGGGATTAAGTAAGAGTTTGAGACTTATCGCAAGCTGGCTCTGACTTGGGTGGCCGTTGGGGGGCGTCTGGGAGCGAGGAGGAGCCAGGCTGCACCCCGCAGATGCGAACCCTGTGCCCTCGGACAGCGTGGCCGCACACCCCACGGATCCCTTCCCGAGTGCGGTTTCGGGGAGCCGTCCGCAGGGCTCAGTCCCAAGGCAGGTGGAGGCGAGGGGAGGCCCCAGGAGAGGGAGGGGGTGGGGAGGGGCCTGTGGGAGGCATGGGGGGTGGGGGAAGGGCGTGCTCAAGGCTGGCTGGCGCTCTACCATTTGAGCCGCATCCCCACTTCTGGCTTTTGGCAGGTTAATTGGAAATAAGCGTCTCAGGGACCTCCCTTCCTGGGCTGGCTTCGGACCACGATCCTCAGGTCTCAGCCTCCCGAGCAGCCAGGATGGCGGGGGCGGGCGTGAGCCGCCGGTGCTCCACGCGTAGGGGATTTGCTTTATGCCAGATACAGGGCTGAGCTTTCCACAGGGACCAGCGAGGCATCGGATAATGTCCTCGCTTCGTAACACGGACAGCTGGGGTCTAGAGGGGAGGGGAGATTCGCCCAAGGCCTGCATGACTTCCCTTACACGCACACACGTGCGCGCACACACACAGCACGCACGTGCACGTGCATCTCTCTTGCTCTGCAGTTAGCCTCCCCTCTCACGCGGAGCTCCGGCACCAAGGGAGGTTCTAGCAGCTCACCCCCTGGTCTGGCTCAGCTCCCAGGAGCGGCGTTTATTCGGGGCCCCGCCTGGAGCCCCCTCCTGACTGGAAGGAGAGCCCGTGCTCTTGGGGCGGGGGGGGGGGCGGGCTGCTGGCTGGGCGTCTGCCCACCCTGCCGCCACCCGCTCCGGCTGCCCTGGCAGCTGTCTGGGGACTCACCCGCGCCTGTCTGTGTCGTTTCCCCTCCATCCGAGGGGCCCGGGGCTCCCGCTGCCGGTTCCTGCCCTTCCCTGTGGTATCACACACCTGTCCTGGTGCCCTGGCGTCTCACGAGGACCATGCGGGGGGGGGGGGGGCGGGGGGGACAGGCTCCTCCCGCTGCCCACTGCCCAGCCCTGCCTTCCCCTGCTGCCCCGGGCCTGGGAGGGTCCTGGGGAGATTCTTCGAGGGTTGTCATGGCCCCCTCTGCCAGCCCGAGCCGGGCCTGGCCCTGGGCCCTCCTGTGCCCCGTGCCCTGTGCTCCGTGGCATCTGTGCCCCAGGGCTGGGGGGCGTGTCTCCCGCTCGGCCCCGCCCACGGCGAGGACAGCAGCCCAGCCTGAACAAGGCTCAGCAGGGCTTCCTCCGGGCCGGGGGTTCTGGGTTCCCATCCTCAGGAGAAAAGCAGCTTGGTAGCTCCGTGCACGTGGTCCAGGGCCTCCTCCCCTGACGGCCACACCATGGCCGGGGAGTCTGGGACCCCCCAGCCGGGCCCGAGGAGCCCACACGGGGAGGCCAGGCTGCGCCGCGGCCTCCCGGTGCTGTGATCGATGGCGTTCCTGTCCCAGTGTGGGAGGCCCCCCTTCCCCCCTCCCCAAGGTGCATGCGCCACCCCCCACCCCCCGCAGCCTCCAGTGCCAGTTCTGTGTCTGGACTCCAGGAGAGACTTGGGGTGCAGCTGTGTGCTGTGGAGCCCAGGGTGGCGGGGGCCCTTTCTGCCGGTCTCCCCCACGCTGTGCCCGGCTCACGCCCCGACAGTGGCTCCCTTCCTCCTGCTCTGTCACCCGGAGCATTTCCAGACAGGCGGTGGAGACGAAGCCTTCGCAGGTCCCGTCGTTACAGCTCCGGTGTTCGTCGGAGCCTACCATGAACGCCGCGCCCGCTCTACTTTATCATCTGTCTGTCCATCTTCCGCCCCCCCCCCCCCACCTGTGACCTTTTGCTTTTGTTGCCAGCCCTGGGCTTGAACGGAGGGCCTGAGCTCCATCCCCATGTTTTTTTTGTGCTCAAGGCTCGTGCTCTGTCACTTGAGCCACAGCTCCACTTTCGGCTTTTTTCGGTGGTTAATTGGAGCTGAGAATCTCATGGGCTTTCCTCCCTGGGCTGGCTTTGGACCGTGCTTCTCAGGTGTCAGCCTCCCGAGCAGCTAGGACTGCAGGCGTGAGCCACCGCACCCGGCTTCCGTCGTTTCTCTGCATGTCGAGTGCCTTTCTTTCCGTCGGTCATCCTGGGCGCGCCTGGGCCCGCGGTCAGACATTTCCGTGTTTTCAGATCTTCCCACCGACGTTCGACCCCATCCCGGGGGTGGGCCACTGTGATGGAGCCGGAGAGCTGTGGGGAACGTGTGGGACCCCCCCCCCCCAAGTTCTGACCCCAGCCCCACTGTGAACCCATGAACCCGACAAACCCTCCGCAAGCCATTCCACACTTCCAGAAGGGTGGCGTTCGGTGTGCTTCAGATCTGAAAGCCGCTGCTCACCAGGCTCCTCTTCCGTGCTGGCTGCCTTAGAAAGCCGTGGGGAGCCCTTCAGTCGAGGTGGAGTGGGTCCCGGGGACAGGGCGCCGCTCAGAGGGGGCCAGGGACCCGCCGAGGTCCCGGCCAGCGGCCACACGGGCCCGCACCACAGGACGGAGGCCGGATGTCCAGCCCGGGCCTTGGCACCTGCAGCATTCTGAGAATTGCGCCCTTGCCTGGGAACGCCCGGTTCCTTCCTGCCCTGCTCACCTCTGACCCTCAGTCCCCGCCTCTCAAGGTCTGGGCCTTCCCTGAACGGCCGTTCTTGCTGGCCTCCCTGCCTCGTGTTAGCTTGTTTTGTCGGTACTGAGATTTGAAATCGTGGCCTTACATTTGCTAGGCAGGCATCTTACCGAACGAGCCACACTATTCGCTCTATATATATAGTTGTTGTTGGTGGTGGTGGTGGGGCTTAAACTCAGGGCCTGGGCGCTGTCCCTGAGCTCTTTTGCTCAAGGCTAGCGCTTTACCACTTTGAGCCACAGCACCACTTCCAGTTTTTTGGTGGTTCATTGGAGATGAGAGTCTCATGGCTGTTCCTGCCCAGGCTGGCTTTGAACCACGATCCTCAGATCTCAGCCTTCTGTGTAGCCAGGATTACGGGCATGGCAGCCACTGGCAACTGGCCCTAGTTTTCCATTTCTGTTCTTTTGATTCGTCGTGGGGCTTGGACTCTGGGCCTGGACGCTGGTCCCTGAGCGCTTCAGCGCAAGGCTACCGCTCTACCACTCTAGTTTTCCATTTCGAATATCCAAAGAAGGCCAGGCACTAGTGGCTCCCGCAAATGTGAATTTGCGGGTGTGGCCTCCTTCGGGGGCCTTGCCTGCCCTCCTCGTGCTCAGAACTAAGGGCGCAGGGAGACAGGGAGGCTGGGAGAACCTGTAGTAGGGCAGTGGCGGCAGGGCTGGCAGACGGGGCCGGAAGAAGGGGCACGGAGAAGTGCCATGGCTCTGCCGGAAGGGGGCAGGGCGCTGAGAGCTTCGGTCCCCCACGGGACGCCGTGGGACCTCTTCCAGATGAGCGCCGCGTGGTCCTCGGCCCCGCCCCCCTCAGGCTCCGTGGCTTCCCGTCTCCCGTGTCAGGGGTGGCCTGGAGCCTGTTGAGATGCGCTGTCATCCAGCGACTTCGTGGCCTAGGGAGCCACTCCCTGTAGCAGAGGCTCAGCAGACCAGCGCCCCACGCTGTCCCTGGGCTGTGCCCCTCCAGGGGGAGGCTACAGGGTGGGCATGGCAGGCCCTGGGCCAGGCCTGTGACCACATGGAGGGCACGAGCCACCTAGACCCAGCTCCATGCAGATACCCGCCCCCCTGACACCTGCTTACCCAGCTCCATGCAGATACCCGCCCCCCACACACCTGCTTACCCAGCTCCATGCAGATGCCCCCTCCCACACACACCTGCTTAAGTCTGCACCCAGTACCTGCGTTACCTAGGTAACTGGCACACCTGCAGGCCGTTACCTCCCCCTTCTCCGAGGTCACATCCGATCCACCTGGCCAGACCGCCCGTCCCTGCCCTAGAGAAGGCCGGGCCCGTGGGGGGTTCAGCCCTTCTCTCCAGCCTCACTTCATCTCGGCCACGGGCCAGCGGTTCGGGAATAAAGTTGGTGTTCTCCTTTATCGGCTACCTCCTTTAATAAACCTCGCAGTCCCTGTCCCCCCAGTGTAGACACGGTCCCCCTGGGAAGGTCCCGACCCCATTCCCGGAGAGCAGGGTGTGGAGGGCCCGCGCGTCTGGGGCTCGAGGGGGGCCCTCGACGCCTCCCGTCCCCCACCGGCTGCTGCCACACCAGGCTGCTGTCCTGTATCTCGCCCGCTCCGTCCCAGGAGGACCCCGGGCGGGTGGGGACGGGGGGGCATTGGCCGCCTGTCACTGCATTCCGAGCTGCAGCGTGACCCAGTCTGCTTCGGCGTCCTTTCCTTTCCTCCCCTTTTCTTGGCAGTACTGGGGCTTGAACTCAGGGCTCTGGGCTTGCTAGGCAGGAGCTCTACCGCTTCAGCTAAACGTCCAGTCCTTTCTGCTTCTGGGATGTTCTGAACAGGGTCTCACTCTTCGCCTGGCCCGGCCTGAGCCCTGTCCTCCTATCTGTGCCACGCACACAGCCGGGGTGACAGGCAGGCACTCCCCTGCCTAGCTTTTTATTGGTTGATATGGAGCCTTGTGAAGCCCCCCCTCCACCCCCCCCCATCCTTGAGTCATTGTCCTCCTGCCCTCTGCCTCCCAAGAAGCCAGGACGGGTTCTGGGTTCTGGGTTCTGCCAGGCATGGGGCACGGAGGAGGGCCGGACAGAGGTGGGGCGCCTGGATTACAGGGGGCCATGGGCGGTGGGGCAGGACCAGAGGGCAGGGAGGAGTGGGAGAGGGAGCCCCCCTTCCTGCCCTCAGCTTGGAGTCGGGGTGTCAGGGGGACCTGAGCCCCCCCCGGAGGGCGGTGAGGAGCCCTGCGGGCCTCAGAGCCCGGAGCTGGGGGGAGGGGAGGCCGTGCGGTTCGCTTCACCTCGCTTCATCTCGTCTGTCTGCGGCACTGGCCGGGCGGGCGCTCTCTCTCTGCCACTTGCGCCACACCCACAACCCAGGCTTATTATTCACTAGAAACGAGGGAACCAGAGCCCCTCTCCGGGCTGCAGGGTGCTGCGCGTGTCCCTCCGGGCCCGTGTCACCGGGCGTCACTCCGCAGCTGTCTGTGGGCATGAGCCTCCTCCCTGACTGCCACCAAATGGGTCAGAGCCCCGCCACCCAGCTCTTCAGGAGCCGAAAAGCAGCCAGGGGCCTCCCCTGGGGCTCCAGCCCCCCTTTCCCCCCCCCCCCCCCCGGTGGAGACCCAGCCTGCGGTCCAGGCCTTTGTCCTTCTGGCTGGCCGCCCTCCCTCCCGTGGTCCGGCGGCGTTGGCCAGCGCCTGGCCAGGGCCCCGTCTGGGCCGAGTCATCGGCCAGTGACTCAGGCTGGAGAAGGAGGGCCGGGCGCTGGCTGGCAGCAGCAGCGGGCCCGTGGGGGTTCCGGGGCCACCTGCCCCAAGCCAGGGGACACGGCGGCCTGCCGCTTCCGGCCCCATTTGGCTGAGGAAGGCAGCGTGGGGAGTTGGAGCCTTCCTGTGCCCCCCAGCCACCGCCCCCCCCCCCACCGCCCCGGTACTAAGGTTTGAACTCAGGGCCTGGGCTCAAGGCGTGTGCCCTGTTTCCAGCGTTTGGCAATGCATTGGAGATGAGAGTCTCACGGGCTTTGGCTGCCAGGATCCTCAGATCTCAGCCCCCTGGGTAGCTGGGATCGCAGGTGTGAGCCAGGCGCCTGGGTCCAGGATCCAGCTGTGTCCAGAAAGTTCTCCACCCTACCTTTCCCCGCAGGACACCTTGGGCAGTGCCGGCCGGGTTGCCGGGGCCCAGGGACGGGCGTCTGCTGAGAGCTAGGTTCTTCAGGGCTCTGCTGAGCCCCGAGGGTCCTGCCTGGGAACCCCAGGGTCTCCACTGTGGACACTGATGTCCTTAGCCCTGAGACCCCAGATCCCGCGTCTCCTCCTCACCGCTGGGCTGCACGGAGCAGAGCGGGCGCCCGGTCCCAGGGCACAGCCCCGCTCCCCCCCCCTCCCATCCGGCCCTCCCTCCCAGCCTCTCCTCCCTGGCTCGCCGCCTTCCTCCGTCCCTTCTCGGGGTGCTTATTTTTGCCTCGCTGGTGATGGGAGCCGTGCCCTCGAGTGTGCTCCACCCTGTCCCAGGGGAGCCGCCCGACTGGCCAGAGGTGGCGGCCCCTCCGCGGGGCGCGCAGGGGCCGAGGGAGGGGGTGACCGCCAAGCACGCCACGGGGCAGCGAGCGGCGGGCTGAGGGTGTAGGAGAGAGCGAGCGAGCAAGGGTTCCCCCCCCCGCCCTTCTCCAGCTCCCTGGCCTCCGTTCCCACCCTGGGCCCCTTGCTGTCCACCTGCTGGGGCTCCGCGGCTACAACGGCGGCCGCCAACCCAGCTGGGCGGGGGTGATGTCGCCTGGGCCGTTGCGACAACTCTAAAAACCAGTGCCTTCTTCTCTGCTGGGTCCCCACGCTGCTGACGCGGACGCCGCGCTGGTGGTGACTCAGCCCTGGGCCCCGGGCGCAGCCCCTGCCTCCACAGCGCGAGGGAGGGGCGTGCGGGAGAGGAGGGGCGGGGGGGGGGGCAGGCGGCCCTCCTGCGTCCCAGGCTGGCAGAGCCAAGGGCTCGTCGCGGCCCCGGACACGGCCTGCAGGCTGGATCTGGGCCAGGCCGGCCGTCTCTGTGGACTGGGAGGGTCAGGGCCAGCATCCCCACCTGGGGACGATGTGGGGTGCCGATGCCGTCCCCGCGCCGGTTGGGGTGTTGGGGTCTTTGGCCCTTCCCGGTGGGGCAGTGTACAAATGGAGAGTGAAGAGGCTGTGCCCGGAGGAAATGGCCAGGGAGGGGGCCAGCGTGGCCTCCCGGACTCGGGGATCACCGGTCAGTGACGCCCCAGGGCCCCTGAGCCGGGGTTCAGAGGGTGGGGGAGCATCTGGGAGGATCCTCATCTCTACCTGGCCCTCTACCCTCTGTGTGAGCAGCCCCTCCCTCCTGCCCCCTCGTTCCCAGAGTCCCCTGGGGCTCAACTTACACACTCCCAAGTGCCCCGCTGCCGCGTGGGGCTTGGACCCCAGCAACGCCGGGCGGGGGCTGGGGGCTCAGCGCGGGAGCATGGACGGCCATGACCAGACTCCAGCGCTCCGGGCCTCCGCGGTGACTCAGGAGTCTGAGTTTAGAAGACTAAGACTTTGTTTAGAAAATCCCCTGCCTGGGAGATAAGCTCGGGCGCTGTGGTCAGGGATGGCTGTGGACATCCTGGGGGTAACTGGGAGGTTTGGGGGGGGGGGAGGCCTCCCGAGCCCATTTGAAGGGAACCCCTGGCCGACCGCCGATCCGCCTCGTCCACCATCGGGCTTCCTGGGGGGGGTGGGTTCAGAGGCTGGTGGCCTGCGGGGGACTCAGCTCCAGGAAGGGTGACCACACCCAGGCAGAGCCTGAGCAGGACCCAGCTGGTCACCCAGCCCCTTTGGGCCACCCACAGCCGCTGGGAGTCCCAGAGACCCTGTCGTGTCATTGTAGAGGAACAGAGACTAAGAGGGTTTCTGCTGTGTGCCTGGAGGTGAGAAGCCACCGTGTCCTGGGGGCCCCTGGGGGGCCCCTGGGATGGGTGCTCTGATATTCAAGTTTGAAATGATAAACAAGATGCCAGCATGGGGCAGAGGGGGCAGGGAGCTGTCCAAGCAGAGGGAGAGGAGCTGAAGCAAAGGTCCTGGGGCAGAAGGCCCTGTGAGGAGCAGGAAGGAGCCTGGCGGGCTGAGTAGAAGCAGGGAAGGAGGCAGAGACTGAATAAGGGACTTGCACGGTCCGTGGAGTGAGAAGACTCCTAGCCAGCCTGGGTAGGAAAGTCCAGGAGACGCTTATCTCCAGTCAACCATCAGAAAAGCCAGAAGTGCAGCTGTGACTCGGAGGGGTAGAGAACTAGCCTTGAATGAAGCAGCTCAGGAACTAGCAACCGGGCCTTGAGTTCAAGCCCCAGGACCGGCACAAAGCAAACACACAACGCAAAAGGGCCTGGAGATGTGCCATTGCATTATCTCACCTACCTAGCAGACACCAGGCCCGAGTTCAAATCCCAGTACAGCCCCAAAAGGGAAAAGAATTAAATAGCCTATGACAAGTATATGTTATCTCATTTAATGATACATAAAACCCCAACACCTTCTGCCTGCCTAGGTTTTTTGGTTTTCTGACTGCATTTGGCCTTTGCTTGTATTGTGTGTGCCTCCCTCCCTCTGCCAACCCCCCCCCCCCCAAGCTGGGGAGGACCTCAGGGCCGCCCCAGCCGGTGCCTGTGTGGTAGGAACGTGGCTTCCGTGGCTGTGGGCACAGGTCGTGTTAGCCTCCAAGTCGAAAATGCCCCCTCGTGACGTGAAGGGAATATTTCAGCTTGGAAGAGGCAAGGGCTGCCCATCTGGCGGTGGTATTATTTTTAACGCCGGGTTGCTGGTGGTTAGACGGTAGCCAGAATCCTCCGGAGGCAGAGCCTGGTGGAGGGGCTGCACCGGGGTGGGCGAGGGGCGGGATGGACGTACGCGTGGTGGGCGGGTGTTGGGCGTGAGTGACAGGTGACCAGCGGAGGGGGAGGGGCTAGGGCAGGCCCAGCAGCCCAGGGACCCAGGGAGGCCCTGCTATGTGGCAGGCCTGGGCAGGGGTGAGCCCATCGCCGTCCCCTCCTTGAGAAGTGACAGCCACCATGGAGACGGCTGGGTGTCGTGACCAGCGGCGCAGCCTCGCTGGGCAGAGAGCCACCGTCCTCCTCCCCGTTCCAGCTCCAGTCATGGTCCCGCTGGGAACCTTAGGTTTGCATTTGGGTCCCGGGGCTGCGACACAAACCCTCACCGTGGCTGGCCTAAAACCTCAGGCCTGGCCTCGCTCCCAAATCGGAGGCCGCAGATCTGCTGCGTGCCTGTGGCGTGGCGCCACCCCCCCCCCACGCCGGCTCCGGGGGAGGGCCTTTCCCCCCTCCGCCGGCCCCCGCCGCCGTGGCTTCCGCCGAGATGGGCTCTTTTCCTCCCGTGCCTTCTTTTCTGGTCACGGGCCTGGGGCCCACGCCAATCCGGGCAGCTCTCCTCCCGGCGGCCGAGACCCTGACACCCGAGTCGGGCCGCGTCGTGAAGTCCTCCGGCACTGTCCTTCCGGGGGCTGCCACGGCTCCCGCTCCGGGTCTCGTGGCTCTCCCTGCGGTCCCTCTGTCGTCCCTCTTGGTGCGCCTGGCTCTGGCGCCAGGCCCGCCGTTGGTCTGCCTCCCCCTGCTCTGCCGCAGAGCGGGGAGCCTCACGCTGCTCTTTCTCTGGCATTTTCCTCTTTCAGCTGCTCATCAGAGAAGGAATTGGGGAGACCCTCCCGACCCTAGCACCACCGGGCCTCAAGATAATCCCAGACCCCCAGAGGGGTCCCGCTCAAGAGGTGGGGGTTGGAGGGGGGGTGCTTGGAGCTCACAGAGGGCCTCCTGGCGGTGGGCTGATTGTCCTGGGGTTTGTGACGCAGAGGAAGACGTCCCGCTGTTCCTCATCTCCAGAGGGGAAAAAAAAAGACAGAAAGAAATGATGTACAATTAGAGCTTGGTTAGACACAAGGGTGAACTTCCTGCTGGGAGTTGGGCCCAGCCTGCATTGGCTTTCCCCAGGAGGCTGAGGAGATTTAGGAGGTCCCCAGGCCTGCCAGTGTGGCCAGGGATGGTGGGATGGGGGTGGGGTTCAAGGGGGAGGGGGCGCTTGGGTGGCCCCCTCCTGCCATTGTCCCCGGGTTCTCAGGGGGAGCATTGTGGAGGGGCTGCACCCCGCCTGGGCTCCTGGAGGAAAGGGGCGGAAGAACGTGGGTCTCCACCGGGCAGGCCTGGAACAAATCACCCTGCTAGTCGGTAGCCGCCCTGCCCATGGGCTCTGGGTGGAACAATCGCCTGGGTGTGTCCACCCCCGCCAGGTGCTCTTTACAACAATACAGGAGAGCTGTACGGCTGCCCAGGTTGGATGCTGTCCCAGAGGTGGGCATCTTCTCAGGGCCCCGGGCTGCTGGGCTGAGGAGGAGGCAGGTGAACCGGCAGGGGTGCCCCTGGCACCTGGGGAAGGCACTGTGGGGGAGGGGGTGACCCTTCCATGCTGAAACCCCAGCTCCCTGGCGGCCCAGGGTGCCTGCGCTTCTGAAATGGCTGTGGTTTTGCAATCCCCATGTCCACAGACTCGCTGGGTTGAAACTATCCAAGGCATGAGGGAGGAAGGGAGGCAAGGGCTGCTTTGCTTAAAAAGGAAGGACTCACTTGACTCCAGCAACTTGAAAAACACAGTAAGCAGAGTGCATTCTCCGCAAGCCATCTTGGAGCCCAGCCTGCCTCCTTCACCCCTACCCCACCAGGGTCTTTCTAGAAGGAGTGTGGAGGGGAGGGGGCAGCCACCAGCTCCAGGCCCGGGACAGTGCACATCCCCAGTGCCCTCCTGCGAGGGGCTGACATACCCCACCAGGAAGCCTTTTTTGGGGGGGGCCAGTCCTGTGCCTTGAACTCAGGGCCTGAGCACTGTCCCTGGCTTCTTTTGCTCAAGGCTAGCACTCTGCCACTTGAGCCACAGCGCCACTTCTGGCCTTTTCTGCGTATGTGATGCTGAGGAATCGAACCCAGGGCTTCATGCATGCTAGGCAAGCACTTTACCACTGAGCCACGTTCCCAGCCCCTAGGAGGCCTTTTGAAGCCGTGCCTGGCAGGGGCCAGTGATGGAGCAACAGGGGGTGGGGAGGCCCTTCCAGGGGGCCTGGGGCTGTGCCCTGCCTTGCCCATCAGTTTGTCCCTAGGGGGTGGGTAGCCAGGATTGCCTCCTCTTCGAGTGGAGAAAGGTCGGGGCTGCTGACCTAGGGAAAAGACCCGGGCCTCGCGCATGGAGGGCCCGGGGTGGGGGCCCCCGGAGCAGGCCGGGCGCTTCCCGTTTCCCGGCCCAGCCTCCAGGTTCTGGCAGCTGCGTTCTCTCCACGGGGGGAAAGGCCGGCCTCGGGGCCCGCAGGAAGCCCTGAGTGCCGCGGGCGGGCGGGGGTGTGCGTGCTGACCCGCGCGGCGCGCGGCACCCCGGCCCCGGGCCTTCCGGCTCCGCGGGGGCGCGGGGCGGGCGCCGAGGGCGGGCGCCCCGCACTGCCCGGGGTCCGAAGTCCCCCGCCGGACCCGAGCGTGGAGGCCGGGCGCGCGCGGGCGGCGTCCGTAAACCCTCCCGCCGAAGGCGCCCGGCCTCCCGGGAAGGGGAGGCCGCGTCCCCGCCGGCGCCCGCCCGCCCGCCCCGCGGAGGCCCGGCCTCCACATCCGCCCGCATCTGGCCGCGGCGGGGCGTCGGAGGAGGGGCGAGGGCGGCGGCCGGGGAAGGGGGGACGCGCAGGTCGTGTGCCCGGGCTCGGCGGTCCCCGCGGTGGCCGCGCCGGCCCCAGCCCCCCAGGCCCGGCCTTGACGGGCGGGCGGAGCAGCCAGTGGAGTCCGGGAGGCCGGCGGCGGGTGCGGGAACCTGATCCGCCCGGGAGGCGGGAGGCGGGCGCGGGGCGGGGGCCGCGGGCGCGGGGCGGGCCGGACGCCCGCCGTCCTCCCCCATTCATTCAGCCGACCGCGGGGCCGAGGGGCTCCGGGGCTCCTGGCTCGCCCGCCGGCCGGGGACGCTCCCTCCGCCCTCCGCGCGCCCGGCCGCCCCGCGCGCCACCATGTCCGACCCCGCGGTCAACGCGCAGCTGGACGGGATCATCTCGGACTTCGAAGGTGGGTGCGGGCGGCGGGCCGGGGCCGGGGGCGGGCGCGGGGCGCGGGGCGCGGGGCGCGGGGCGCGGGGCGCGGGGCCCTCCGCGGGGCGCCCGGCGTCCTCCCTGCCTTTTGTTGTTATTTGTGTTTCCCGAGTCCCGGCCGCGCCGCCGCCCGGGGGCCCCGCGGGCCTCGGAGCCGGGGGGAGGGGGAGGGGGGCCGCGCCCGGACGCCCGTGCCCCCTCCGCCGGGCCCCTGGCGGGGAGGAGTGGGCTCCCCGCGCGCCCCGTCCAGCCCGCCCCTCCCCCGCCCCGCGAGCGGCGCCTCCGCCACGAGGGTCCGCGCGGCGCCTCCGGGGCCCCGGCGAGCCCGGGTCCCCCCCTCGCCCGGGCCCCCGGGCGGGGAGAGCGGCGCTCCGGCTCCGCCGCCGCGTGTGCGGGGGGCTCCGGGGGGCTCCTCTCCCCGCGTGGCCGGCGTCCCCGTCGGGGGGGGCGGCTTCCGCGGGACCGCGTGGCTGGGTCCCCGCCGCCCCCGGTCCCGGGCGGGCGCCGCGGAGCGAGGCGCACACAAAGGTCCCCGCCCGCCCCGCTCCCCGGGCCGGGCTCCGCGGGCGGCTGGGCCCGGCCCCGCCCCCCGAGGGTGCCGCGGGCAGAGCCCGGGGGGGGGAGGGGGTGCCGGGGGGCAGTGGGGGCCCGAGGGGTGGCAGGCAGGTGCCAGGCCGCCGGGCCCCCAGCCGCAGGCCCCCCGCGCCCCGCACCCGCGTGAACTGCCAGGGCAGCCGGGAGGGCTCGCCTGGGTGGTGGGCGCGGGCTGCACAAAGCCTCCGGAGTCGGACATGGGGGGCAGGGGGGCTGGAAGGGTGGGAGCTGATATTTTGGGTCTGCGGAGCTGGGATGATGACCTGCGCCCCTGATCACTTGGGGGTGCATGCCTACCTACCTTGGGGTCTCCCCACATCGGGCCTCCCCGTTCCCCCTTTTGTGCAGATCCTGGGTATCAACTCAGGCCTGGGCACTGTCACCTAGCTTCATCACTCAAGATTAGCGCCCGACCACTTGAGCCACAGCGCCACTTCCAGCTTTTTGCTGGTTCATTGGAGATGAGAGTTTCTCGTACTTTCTCTTCTGCCTGGGCTGGCTTTGATGAGCTCCTCAGGTCTCAGCCTCCTGAGTGGCGAGGATTACAGGCGTGAGCCACGAAACCTGGCCATCTACCTGCCTTTCACCCCGTTCCTCTGGGGCCTCTCTGTGGTCCTGAATGCCCCCCTTGGCAAAGCCACCAATCAGATCCCTTTCCTGCTGGAGTTGATGGAGAGAGATACTGCCCCCTTCAGGTCCTGGGCTCTTACTTGCTCTGCTTTCCACAGGCCTTCAGCAGTTAAGGCCAGTCTGTTGTCTTTCATTTCCCAACTGATGGGGAGGAGCTGGTGCTAGTGGAGAAGTTTCTGGAGAAAGGCCCAGGTGCCGGGCCCTGCGGCAGGTTTGGGATTTGTGTTGGTCTGGGCGGTAGGCCTGTGCCCTGCCCGGGGGGCGCGGGGTTCTGTGTGGAGCGCCATTCGCACCCTGCCTTGCACCATCTGCTGGCCTCGCACGCCCCAACCAGCGTCTTGACCGTCAGCTCCACCCGGGACAATGGTCTCATTGAGAGAGAGAGAGAGAGAGAATATGACTATGAGCATGCTGGTGTGGCAGCTGACCACTACTCCACTTTGGGGAGATTTTCCATCCTGGGCCCTGGAGCCTCTGTTCCCTTGTGAGCATCAGCCTCCCCTTTGTGTCCTTAAAGGGGGGTCAGCTGAGTCTTGGAACCCCCAGGCACCCCAGGTGGAAGCGATGTGTGGGTCCGTGAACGTGTCCGAGTGGGTTGGGGGGTGTGCGCAGCCCCCGAGCGCACCCGAGGGGCTTCCTCCCTCCCCGCCGTGCGGGGGAACTTGGAGTGGAGTTGCCTCGTGGGTCGGTTGTGCACGTAAGGCCAGACAGACGACCTTGGACGGCCGGACGCCTGGCTGGACGTGGGGACGGGCCGCTGGGGAAGGGGGGAGTGCTCAGAGCAGCCCAGCCTTGGGTGATAGGAGCTGGCAACATCACACCGGGGCTGGGAGAAAGGCCACTGCGGGCTCCGAGGAGAAGGTGGCATGGGGGGGCGGACCTTGAGGGAAGGCAAGAAAGTAGACCTTTGACTGTGGGAAGGAAGGAAGCGAGCTCTCGGGAGGGCCGAAGGAGCAGGCTCACGAGGCTTACGATGACCAGAGGGGGCAGGCTGGGGCCGAGGAGGGCCAGGCCGGCCAGGAGATGAGTGCGGCCGGTCCCCGGGATGCGGTTGGAACGGCGCAGGGCAGAGCTGGAGGGGCGCCGGGCCTCTCTCTGTGAGGCCGGTCTGGGGCCTGTCCACCAGGTAGGTGGGAAGGGGGGAGGACGCGAGGCCCACAGCGGTCACTCCGGGTGGCCCGTGGTGTTCCTGAGGACGGGGCGGGGGCGGGGGGGCCATCACCCAGCCGAGGCGGAGGAGACCTGGGGCCCCCTCGGGAGCGGAGTGAGCTCTGACCCAAGCATCTCTGCATGTCATCAGCGGGCGTGTGGTAAAGGACACCCTGGGTGTTTCTAGGAGGTTCCGAGCTTAGCAGCCTTGTCTGGAGCAGAGAGGTGTGCCTTGTGATGCAGGGGAAATAGATCTGGTTTAGCATGGTGGGGTTCCCCAGGCCAAAGCAGCATTCCCCTGCAGGGCAGATGGGTGGCTCTGTGTGTGTGGGGGGGTAGGTGTTTAAATTCCACTGGTGCCCCCCCCAGTTCTGGACACAGCTGTCCCCACTCTGGGCAGCAGCTTCTTTCCTTCTCGTTTCCTGTTTCCTACTTCCTCAGAGCATCCTGGCCTGCGGGGGGTGGGGGGGTGGGGGGGGAAGAGCTCAGCCAGTCTGGTCCAAGGTTCCCACTGTGACTCCCAGGCGACCGAGAAGGTGGCGGGGTCCCCCACGGACACGAGTTTCCTGCCTCTGCCTTTCCTTCCTTTCCGGGAAGGTCTTGAGGCGCGGGAAGTGGTTTGTGTTTTGCCGAGGTGGCGTCGTGATCGCAGTGATTTCCTCCCTCTCGGCAGGGAGGTCGTTCTACCACGGTGGGGAGCAGGCAGGGTGACCCCTTCTTCTACCTCCCTTCTGGAAGGAGGCCAGGGCTAGCTGGACAGTGTGTCCTTTGGTGGACGCAGGCCAAGTCTATTATCGCAAACACGATTATACCCCGGGTCTGTGTAACAAAAGCCCTTCCAAGTGCCAGCTGTTGGCCTACTTTCTTCTGCAGTGTTGTTGTAACCAGCTTTGTGTGCTCAGAAAGAATTGGAAAAGTCCTTGACGTTTGGTGAAACGGATCTATCCTACACCCCAGACTCTAGGACCCCCAAAGCTGGTGACATTGCCTTTCTCTAGAACTTTCCATGTCCCACGGGGCCTTCCCCCCCCCCCCCCCCGTCCCCGTCCCCCAGCTGGTGGAGAGGGTGGGGCGGGGCTCTTGGGTGAGAAGGGACTGCACCATTTATTTTCCCCTTCGGGGTAAGGCCTGTTGCTTGAAGGTGGCCACAGATTGGTCCCTAATGAATACCAGTGGGCCTCTCGTGTTGCAGCCAACACTCGGGCTCCTGGAACACTTCCTCCCCACAGTGTGCGCCTCTGTGTCTGGCGGAGGCTTCTGTTTGGGGGTGAACCCTGTGGCCGAGTGGGGCCAGGGGGCTCCTCGGGGACCTGGTTATCAGCCTGGCGGGCTCGGTCTCCGAGGGTCAGGAGCGCCGTCGAGGCAAGCCGGTGGTTCCTGCGGTGAGCAGGCGCTCCCCACGAAGAGGGCCGGGTCACAAGCGCATGACCCTGCCGCTGGACTGAGGTCACCCGGGCCGGGAACCCGGGCAGAGGCCGCCTCAGCCCCTCTGGGTGGCTTCAGTCGGAGCCGCCTGTAGGAGGGCCTGGGGCTTTCCGGGACACTTCTGGAGGAGGAGTGGAGGCCGGGGTGTCCCCGTCTCCCCTTTGAAAGCCACGTGGTCGGTGCGTCCTCAGCCTCTGTTTCCTCCGGGGTCACGTGGGCTCCCCCTCAGCTCGTTAGGTTTGGTGAACACGGAGCCTCGGGGCTGCAGCTGTTGGAGCCGGGTCTTTGCGGCGGGGGGTGGGGGGGGTGGGTGGGGGGGGCGGCATAGCTTCTGACTCAGGGGAGGCCCCTCAGGTAAGAGCCTGTGGGTTCTCCCTGGGGGGCCCGGGCCGGGCAGGGACTTGGCGCCTGTGTGGAGCGTCCCCTGACATGGCAGCAAGACGGTCAGGAGCCCCTTCCTCCCACCTGGCTGGCATCTCCCCGGAGGCCGGTGGTGAGTGCCGTCGGGGTCCCTCTCTCACGGCGACGTTGCCTGCGTCCTCTGGCAGCTCTCACGGGCGCTGGCGGGCTGCGTGGCTCTCCGGGGTTGCGTGCCAGCCGCCGCGGGACACGCGTGGGGTGACGGGACCGTGAAGGTAGTGGCGGAGCTGGCGATCTGGAAGCGGGCTGCTTGTGGGGGTGTCGGGGGCGCGCGCAGCCCGAGCACCTTCGTGCGGCAGAGCTTTGCGGGCGCTGAGCTGCGCAGGGTGCGGAGCTGCCATCGTCACGCGGCCGGGAGAGCGATGGGAAAGATGGCGGAGCCCAGCGGCTGCTCAGGAGGCTGAGGTCTGGGGACCACGGTGCAAGCCACACTGGGCAGGCACATCTGTGAGACTCTCTCCAGTGAACCAGCCAACAGCTGGAAGCGGAGCCGTGACCCAAGCGGTGGAGTCCCGCTCCACGTCCCGCCCTCTCCCCGCCGGAGCGGAGGCTCATGGGAGCTCTGGGCATCTGTGTTGGCCTTAAGACTCCGGACAGAGCCCCATCTTCCTGTCACGCCAGACTTGGGATCCCCCTTAGGCCCCGGCACCCTCCTGTCCCATGTGTCTGTCACCAACCTGTGCTCGGCCTGCACAGGCAGCCAGGGGCATGGGAGGGGCAGCCAGGGGCATGGGAGGGGAACTTGTTTCCCTCCCTCCCTCCCTCCTTCTCTTCTCTTCTCTCTTCTCTTCTCTTCTCTTCTCTTCTCTTCTCTTCTCTTCTCTTCTCTTCTCTTCTCTTCTCTTCTCTTCTCTTCTCTTCCTAAAGCCCTCTTGGTTTCTTCCAAATTTGGAGGCTCTCTAAGTTGCTTATGAGACCCAAAGTCTGGAATTTTCTGGAACAGAGTTGCAAAAGGCCCAAGGATTTGTCATCTCTCCAGCCAGCTGGCCTCGGGATGTCCCCAGGAGCCTGCTGGGCGTTTCTGGGCCCCGGCTGTTTAATTTTTAGGTCTGGAGAGAGCCCTGAGGCTCCATTCAGACCAGTCCAACAGGCAATTCTAGAAACTTCAAGTTGGTTGTCATGTTTTTTTTTTTTTTCTTAAAACAATGCCAGGGTCCAGAAATTTAGACTGAGTGGGGAGATGTAAACAAGTGCCCCCCCCCACCTTGCTGGGGTCACACCTTCTGTGTGGGGGCTAGGCCTGGGGCCCGCTGGATGAGACTCTCCTCTGCCACTTATGCCCCCCTGTAGTCCCCTGGCATCTCCCCACTCCCCCCAGGTCCAGAGCCAGAAGGGGCCCGGGCAGCGCCCCTCCTCACCCAGCGGGGAACTCCCGCCCCGTCCCCCCCCACCGGGCCCGGGCCTTGTTCCGAAGCGCCTCCCTTCTGTGAAACACACAGGTTGGGGTGAGCAGTCACCCCCCATTTGCGCCTGTCGGAATGGCAGCTCAGGCCTGGTCTGGCAGGGGTGGAGATGAGGAGGAAGAGGGCGGTACCCCCTCTCCTTGCTGGCCCCCCTTCCCAGGCCTTCCTACCAGGAGGCAGGGCGGTGAAGCGCTGCTCCTGGGGTCCTGGGCACCCGTCCGTGGGGGGCTGCAGCCGGGAGGATCGGATGGGCCGCGGCTCCCCGCTTTCCACGTGGGTGGCCAGGCGCCCGCTTCCAGCCCCCCCAGAGACCCATGGGATCCCGAGAACAATCTGACAAGTCTTTCTGGCTCCAAACCAGGCCCAGAGGGGTCGAGTTCCCCCGCTGCCCCCTGCTTGTGGTCTCCCGCTGAAGAGCGGGCCAAGGAGCGTGCGCTGGATGTGCCCAGGATTTGGGGTTGTGCCGTGAGTGCAAAGCCAAGTGCCAGCTTCCGCACGACCGCAGGCTGTGCGCACGAGTCCTCCGTGCTTAGACCTGGCATGGTACCCTGGGGGCTGGGGGCTGTCAAGGTCTTCCCCCATCAGGAAGGCCAGGGAGGAACAGCTGGAGGTACGCCCCCCACCGCCCCCCCAGCTCTGGGCCCTGACCACCTCCAGATAACCTCAGCCAGGGCTGCTTTGCTTTTCTCCTCCCCCTCCCCTCTCCCCCCTCCTCTCCCCCTCCCCCTTCCCTCCCCTCCCCTCCCCTCCCACTCCCCCTCCCAAGGCCGGTGCTCTACCACTTGAGCTGCAACTTTTTGGCGGCTAGCTGGAACTAGGAGTCTCTCAGATCTGCCTGCTCAGATTGGCTTCCCCCAGCCACCCCCGGAGTAGCTGGGATCGCAGGCCTGGGCTGCGGGAGCCTCACTTTGCTTTTTCCTTCTTCTTCTAAACTACTTTAAAAAGAAAAGGAAAGAGCGAGGGCCACCCGTGGGGGCGGGAAGAGGAGGCATCGGGTGAAGAGAGGGCCAGCTCTCACCCTCCCTGGAAGCCCAGCGTCGGGGCTCTGGGGAGGGCGCCCCCTCCCCACCCCCCCACCCGCCCCCTGCCCCGTGCACGCCCCTCCTTCCCGGTGCAGCTGGCAGCCAGCGGGCTGCTGGGAGGTCAGGCTGGCTTGGGGGTGGGGCGCTCACACTTTCACCCCTGAATCCAGGCTCCTGCTCACGCCGCCCCCTCCCCCCCAGCCGCTGGGCTCCCCCTCCCCCTCCCTGCACATTCTTTGTCTCTGACCCAAGTCCCGGCCCATCATCCAGCTGCTCCTCGCGCTCGCTCGCGGCCCAGTGCATCTGTGCTGGGCTTTTAAAATAACCATTTCCTTTGCCCGCGCGCTTCCCTCGCGTGCAGGGTCCCAGGCTGGCGGGCTGGGGTGTCCTCCCCGCCCCCCACCCCCACCCCGGCCTTCTCCCAAGGCTGCTCCTGCCCCGGTGTGAGGGCAGAAGCCCGGCCCGCGTCTGTGGCAGGTGGGGCAGCCTCTGCCCCAGCCCAGCCTGTGCTGCCAGGCTGAGGAAGAGATGTGTGCAAAGGGCCGGAGCCTGGCGTGGGTGCGTGTGTGTGTGTGTGTGTGTGTGTGTGTGCGCGTGCGCAGAATGCTGTTTTACTCCTTTCTTCCTTTGGGAGTACTGGGGTTTGAACTCCCGGCTTTGAGCTCACGGGGCAGGTACTCCCCTAGTGCAGCCACACCTCCATCCCGTTTGTGCTCTGGTTATTATCTATTTATTTTTGGGCCCGGTACTGAGGCTTGAACTGTGGGGACCGTCCCTTCTGATGTCAGCCTCCCGCGTAACTGGCAGGGCAGACGGAAGTGCTCCGCTTAGCTGCTGGCTGAGATGGGGGTCTTCTCGCCAGGGCAAGCCTTGAACCTCAGTCCTCCTGATCTCTGCGACCCGAGTAGCTGGCGTGAACCACGGTCACTGAGGCAGCCTGCTCCTCGCTCCTGTTCAGCCTCTGTGTGCCTTAGAAATGGGCACCAGGGTACCCCTTGTATCCAGGTCATGTGAGCATTGGCTCTTACAGCTTCAGTGCGGTGAGCACCCCCCCTTCCGCCCGGGTCCTCGGGGGCCTCCTGCACCTGCCAGGTGGGGTGCCAGGCCTGGAGCAGGGGCACTGACCAGGTGGAGTGCTAGGCCTGGAGCAGGGGCACTGGCCAGGTGGGGTGCCAGGCCTGGAGCAGGGGCACTGACCAGGTGGAGTGCCAGGCCTGGAGCAGGGGCACTGGCCAGGTGGAGTGCTAGGCCTGGAGCCAGGGGCACTGACCAGGTGGGGTGCCAGGCCTGGAGCAGGGGCACTGGCCAGGTGGAGTGCCAGGCCTGGAGCAGGGGCACTGGCGGAGCCCGGCTCCCACTCCCCCATGCTGCAGGGCAGTTGTCGCGGTTGGTGACAGCTGCTTGGTGTGACCCAGAGCAGAGATGTCACTGTCCCGCAGACAGGCGGGGAGCGGGTGGGGCTGGCGTGGGGTGGTCACTGCTTTCTCCTGAGTGTTTCCTACAGCAGGGACCTGAGTCTGAGTGCTTGAGACTAGTTTGCCCTGGGCCGTGGCCCCCCCCCTCCAGGGGTGACACAGAGTGGGCCCCAGGCAGGACCTTGTGACCAATATGCCTCCTTGGTGGGCAGTGTCTGCGGGTTGCCGAGATCCACGTGGCCTTCCCCTCCCGGGCCCAGCAGCGCTGCTGCGGGGCTCTGCAGCCCTTGGGGCTTTCTTGCTGCAGGGGTCCAGGTAGTAGAGGTCTTTCACCCTAAGAGCAGCCGAGGGCAGGAGACCACACATGCCACCCCGCACAAACACCCTGGGGTGCCCTCAGAACCACCCCGAGTGGGAGCTAGCATTCTAGCTTCTTTGTCTGTTTATTTACTTATTTGTTGGCTGTGCAGCGTAAACTCAGGGCCTCCATGCCGTCCCTGAAGTCTTTAGCTCAAGGCTAGCACTCTACGACTTCGAGTCACAGCACCACTTCTGGTTTTCTGGTGGTTAATCGGTAAGTCTCACAGAGTTTGCTGCCTGGGCTGGTTTTAAACTGTGGTGTACAGATCTCGGCCTCCTGAGTAGCTAGGATCACAGATGTGAGCCACCGGCACCTGGCTCAGCAGTCTAGTTTTGTTTTGTTCTTTTTTTAAACAAGTTCCTGAAATAACTCTGGAGAAGAGGCTAAGCTGTGGGCAATCTGGAACCTGGATTTTAGGACTGCAGAGGAATCCGGAGATGGAGGCTCAGGTATGTGCGGGACCTGGTCATGTAATATTCCACAGAGCAAGCTCAGCCTGCTCAGGACCAGCCTGCCTTACAAGCGCATGGATAAGCCGGGAGCCAGTAGCCTGCACTTCTAATCCTAGCTGCTCAGGAGGCTGAGATCTGAGGATCACCAGTCTGGGCAGAAAAGTCCCCCATGAGACTCTTATCTCCAATCATCCGCTCCAGCACCGGAAGTGGTGCTGTGGCTCAAGTGGTAGAGTGCTATCCTTGAGCACAGAGAGGCTCAGGGACAGCACCTGGGCCCTGAGTTCAAGCCTTACAACTGACAAAAAAAAAAAAAAAGCGTAGCTATATTGCTGGGTGCTGGTGGCTTCTAATCCTAGCTGCTCGAGACTGGGAGCTGAGGACTGAGGTTTGAAGCCCTTGGGCAGGAAAGTCCATGAGACTCACCTCCAGTGAACCAGCCCAAAGCCAGAAGAGTGGAGCTGTGGCTCAAGTGGTAGAGCACCAGCTTAGAATGCAGAAGGGAAGGGGGGGGCATGAGGCCCTGAGTTCCAGCCCCAGTTCTGGCACACAAAAAATACACAGGCGTGTTGGTTAGAAGAGCAGGAGACCAAGAGCGGGAGGCGTTGGTCACTGTACAGAGGAGGGTTATTTGGACTGTGGTCTGTAGATTCTTTTCCCCTCAGTTTTTCTGTGCTTTTTTCTTTTTTTTTTTCCCCCCACAATCTCTGTATTGTGCCTGTGGTGTACGTACAGCTGGGGGGAAAAAAGCAGTAGATATTATTCTTTAAAGTTCATTGTCAAAAAGAAAAACAACACCCATGCAACCCTCCCATCCCCTCTGGGAAACAAGGAAGCAGAGGTCACAGAGGTGACCCCACCCCCGGGGTTGTAACAAAGCGGGGGTGCTGGTGACCCCCACCCCCGGGGTTATAACAAAGCTGGGGGTGCTGGTGGCCCCCACCCGCGGGGTTGTAACAAAGCTGGGGGTGCTGGTGGCCCCCACCCCCGGGGTTGTAACAAAGCTGGGGGTGCTGGTGGCCCCCACCCCCGGGGTTGTAACAGAGCTGGGGGTGCTCGTGACCCCCACCCCCGGGGTTGTAACAAAGCTGGGGGTGCTGGTGGCCCCCACCCCCAGGGTTGTAACAAAGCTGGGGGTGCTGGTGGCCCCCACCCCCAGGGTTGTAACAAAGGTGGGGTGCTCACGCCCGGCCAGATCTTGTCCAGAAGTACAGGGTGCCGGGCACGGCCTCTCTTTGCTGCGTTGGCCCCGGGGACCGTGGCCAGTGCCCCGCCGTCCCCCTTGTCTGAAGAGGCCCGCGGGGCGGGGGCCGGGCTCTGGCGGCGGCATTCTGTGTTGGGAGCTGCCGGGCCTCCTTCCGGAAGTGAGGGTGCATCCAAGCCGGTGGACCGCGGGGGTCCATGCCCAGGGTGAAGAGAGCTTTCAGCCCGGCCCAGGGAGGACCTGGCAGGGCCGCAGCCCGGGCGCCTGCAGAGCCCCCGAGCCTCCCCACAGGTGCAGAGGGCGGCTTAGCCAAGCACCCCCGTCCCCCCTTTTTTCTTTCCAGTCCTGGGCCTTGGACTCAGGGCCTGAGCACTGTCCCTGGCTTCTTTTTGCTCAAGGCTAGCACTCTGCCACTTGAGCCACAGCGCCACTTCTGGCCGTTTTCTGTCTATGTGGTGCTGGGGAATCGAACCCAGGGCTTCATGTATACGAGGTGAGCACTCTACCACTAGGTCATAGCTCCAGCCCCCAAGCACCCCTTTTTACTTGAGAAAAAACGCCTCCTGTGCCATCCAGAGTCCCTCTGCCTCTGCCTTGAGGCCAGCAGGTCACGTCCCTGCGGGGCAGTGGCTTCCTGGCAGACCTGGGAAGGGGTGAGGGCTCGGTTCTCTTCCTGTCCCAGGCCCCTGTGCCTGTTGGAGGTGGGAGGGCCCAACCGCCTCTCCCCCCCTCTCTCCTAGATGAGGGTGCAGGGGTGCTGATTGACAGGTTCCCTGCCTGTGGCCGGCAGGCAGGTCAGAGGCCAAGGGGCTGAATTGCCTGCTTCTGGGCTGGACGTACTTGCGCCCTCTGACTGGCAGGGTTCCCGTTTACTGTGAAGAACCCCTCCAGTCCTCTTTCTCTGTCGTAAACACAAGGCATGTGGTCCCGGACAGGCAGGTACCTGTCCTGGGGGGGGGTGGGGGGGGGTGAGGCGGTGACCAAAGGCCCTCTACCCACCCAGGAGCGCTGGTGCTCACACCTGCCGTCCTAGCTACTTGGGAGGCTGCGATGTGAGCATTGTGGTCCCCAGCCAGCCAGGCGGGGAAAGTCAGCGAGGCTCCGGTTACTCACACGTGGTGGAGTGCCAGCATGGAGCAAGGAAGGTACGGGTGGGCGCACGGGCCCTGAGTTCAGGCCTGGTCATCGTCGTTCCCCCACCACCCCCGCAAGACTGAGCACCTAGGAGCTCAGAGAGAGGAACACGTTGTTGACGGCGTGGAAGCTGGGTGGGGTGGGGCGGGGCAGGGCGGGGTGGAGGGGAGTGCGAGGCGTGGGAAGATGTGGGCTCCCATGGCACCGTCGGTTCCCAGGCTCCGGAATGGGGGCCCAAAGCCCACGGGCCCCGGCTTGCTGTGACAGAATGGGGGCTTGAACCCCGCCTCTCGTGAGCGGGGGTGCAGAGTGGAGTCAGCCCCAGGCCTCCCTGGTTCTCCCCGTGTCTCCCCACTCCGTCTCCCTGCGGCCCCTTCTCCGGAGTCTCTGCCTCCCACCCGTCGGGAACCTTGTCACCGGATTCAGAGCCTGTCCCGGCGCCGAATGACGAGGTGACGCGGTCAGGTGCCGAGCACCAGGACGGGGGCCTGGGCGGCCCTGGTGAGGACCGGGAAAGCAGGCCTGGCCCTTGGCCGCTGGCTTCCTGGTCGGTCTCAGGGAGGGGTCTGGGAGGAGGAGGCTGCTCCTCAAGCCAGGGAGCCAGGATTCTGGGCCCAAGGCCTGCTGGTGCCCCCGTCCATCCCCCAGGGTGACAGGGCAAGCGGAGGAGTCTTGGCTTTCCCTCCCCCAGGCAGGCCCTGCTCAGGGAGACCCTTCTAGAATCTTCCCATGGTCTAGCCATGACCTATCCACACAGCAGCCCCCTTTCCAGCACTGGGTTCCCCTTCCTCGCAGAACCCTACTACGGGCAGCTCTGACAGGATCTGGGCAGGGAGCTGGGGTCTGGCTAGTTAACCAGAGCCAGACTCCCACCTCTCCCACCCCCCCTCCCCGCCCTTAGGAGGCCTGGGCAGGGCCTGGCGGGTCTGACTCTGAGTGTTGCTCCATAGAGTCTGCCCTCTGCCCCCTGGGGTCAGTGTCCCCTGTAATTAGGCTCAGCTCGCCTTGGCTGCAGGGCAAAGCGGCCTGGCCGGCTCCAGCTCTCTGGATGGCTTGATTAATGAAGGGCTCCACCTGGACCCCGTGCCCTCTGGTGCTAGGGGTTTTTTTTTTTGGGGGGGGGTGCATTTTTAAAGTGCCTTTCACAATTACCCCTATGGCTTGTGGAGGGGGGAAGAGGGGGTGCAGATCCTCTAGTGTAATTGGGGGGGGGGAGGACCCCTAGGGAACCCTTGTGTGGTGGGGGGGAGTTTCCCTCCCAGGAGGGTGTGATCTGTGTTGTCTCCCCGGCATCTCCCCCCGCCCCCCAGCCAGGCGGAGCATCTGGGCTGCTGAAGGATGTGGGTGGATTAAAGCTCAGGAAAGAGCCTAGTCCTGGGGCTCCTCCTTTGAGGTCCCCAGGCTTTGTGTTTTTGAAGTCATCACCACCACCCCCAACCTTCCTCAGCTGCCCTTTATCAGGGAACCTTTGACCTGAGGAGGCCTGGAGGGCATCTGACCCTCACCCCTCCCCCAGCCAGCCTCCCCCATGCCCCCCCTCTAGCTTTGGGGGGGGTGGAGAACTGCCTTCTTGTTTCTCCAGCCACCCTGAGTGAGCCCTGGGAGTCCCACCCCAGCCCACCAGGAAGTTCCTCCTTGAGTCTGCCCTCTATGGCTGAGCCCATTTCCCCTCCTGCTCCTACTGTTGGAGGAAGGTGCGGGGAGCACCCAGCCACCACCAACCCATCGTTACAGATGCCCATGGTTTGTTTTTCTGGGGGGGGGGTCAGTTGTGGGATTTGAACTCAGGGCCTGGGTGTCGCTCAAGGCTAGCGCTCTGCCACGTTGAACCACAGCGCCACGTCTGTATTTTTGCTGGCTCATTGAGGATGAGTCTCATGGACTTTTCTGCCCAGCTGGCTTTGAACCATGATCCTCAGATCTCAGCCTCCTGAGTAGTTAGGGTGACCTGCGTGAGCCCCCGGTGCCCGGCTAGATGTCCTTGTTTCTGTAGTTTACTAAGTTAAAAACAAGAAGAGTGCCGTGCCTCTGGGTGGCTTGGGGCTGTCTGAGGGGGGTCTCTGACCTTAAGTGTGGTCCCCCAAGTCTTGGTGGTTGGGGTGCCCTCCCTGTAAGGCGGGGTGTCCACTTACTGCTCTCTGGGGCCCTGGGAGAGGTTACAGCTTTGCCCCAGGTAGGCGGGACGGAGGGGACCTTTTTTCGGGGTACCGGCTGGGGTGTAGGGCTTCACTAGTCAGCCCTCACTCCCCCGAGCTGCAGCCTCCCGTCCCTCCTCCCTTCCTTGTGCTGTTGTGTGCGAGCCCGTGTGTCTAAGCTGCCCTCGGGGTGGGGAGTCCTGGAGTCCCACATCAGGGTGTTGGCAGGGCTGTACCTTGGCGAGACCCTGAGGGACGGGCTGCCCCCCATCTCTCCCGGGTGCTGGGCCTCGTCTCAGCCCTTTGCTTGGCTGTCTTGCAGAGGCCCAGGGGCAGGCCAGGCAGGCCTCAGGGGCTGGGACTGCGATGGAGGACTGGGGTGTTGGGTGAACTTAGAGGGGGTACCAGTCCCTCTATTCTGGAAGGATCCTGTGCTGGACGGATGGGATGTGGCCGAGTGAGCTTCCCGGGGAGAAAGTGGCTGCCCGGTTCCATCCCCAGGACCCACCGAGAGGGAGGTGTAGGGAGGATCACCTCTGCCCCCCCCCCCCCCCCCGTGACCGCCTGCTGGTTCTCACACGATGAATGCTGCCAGCACCCCTCCTGTGGGGGGTTGGGCTAGGCAGGTGGGGTCCCCAGAGGATGTCTCGTGGCACAGCTTTGGCTTTGGGCTGAGTGGCAGCCTTGGCAACCCCCTGGCAGGATCTCAGTTCCCAGGGACCCAGCCTGCACCTCCTCCGGGTGTGGTGGCCGCGTCCAGCCGACCCACGTGGGGCCCCCGATGAGGCCGGGCCAGGCTTCGAAGGGCAGGTGGGCCCTGTACGGAGCTGGGCTGTGGAGACCACGTCCGCCAGCCCGGTCTCCATCCTCCGGCCGAGCGTGCAGATGAGCCCCGAGCTGGAGCCCGGCCCATGGGAGGTGGAGGGGGAGAGGGACAGGGAAGCCGCCAGGCTCCCGTGCCCGTTTCCCTGCTCAGGCCTCTTCTCAGAGCTCTGCAGACTTGGGGGTGTGGCCGGGGCTCTCGAGGGAAGGAGGCTTTCCTTTGCCTTTATTGAGACTCTGCCTTCTGTCATCCCCAGCCCTGTTAACCTGGCCCCCTGGGGGTGCCCCACCCACAGGGAGGGGGTGGTGACGGCCTGGGCACCGTCCTTGGCTTCTGCATCCAGGGCTGGCGCTCCGCCTGAGTCACAGCTGCACTTGTTGCTTTCCACGGGCTCGCTGGAGATGAGAAACACA
This sequence comes from Perognathus longimembris pacificus, assembly GCF_023159225.1. NCBI lineage: Eukaryota > Metazoa > Chordata > Mammalia > Rodentia > Heteromyidae > Perognathus > Perognathus longimembris. The sequence goes on from NC_063177.1 coordinate 53,408,490, forward strand.
GACTTTGCTTCCCAGGCTGGCTTCAAACCGTGATCCTCAGACCTCAGCCTCCTGAGTAGCTACTTTTTAAGCCCTTCCTCCCGGGCTGTTGAGCTTCCTGAAGACGCCCCTCCTCCGCCCCCTGCTGCCCGCCCCCGTGTCTTCCCCCGCCCCCGCACCTGCCCCGCACCTGCCCAGTAGCCTAGATCCCGGAGGCTGATTGGAGACCCTGGGATCCCTGCCTGGCATGGAGATGCCAATGGGATCCGCCAAAGGCTGGAGCTCATCCCCGGGGACTGGGGTCCCTGTCCCCAGAGTTGTCCCACCACGGGGAGTGGGGGGGGCTGGGGTGTGCGCACCCCGTGTGAGGAAGGGCTGTGGTGCTATCTCCTTCCGGCCTTCCACAGCAGGCGTGGCCGCCTGGACAGGCCGTGGGTGGAGGCGGAGTTGGGTGGCCGCAGGTCACGTGGTTTTCTTGGCCCTGGGGAGGCTGGTGTGGTCCAAGTGACCTTGTCCCAGGGAAGAGGCCCGCGGAAGCCCTGTGACGCCGCCCACCACCTGCCCACCGCCTGCACTGTGGCCCTGCACCCAGCGGGAGGGGCTGGGCAGTGGGGGGAGGTGCCGCCCCCCTCCACGGCGGGCCACTCGCTCTCAGCCCAGAATTAGACAACACCGGGGAGTCGCTCCCTCCTTGCTCACGTCATCTTCCCCCCGCCCCCATTTCCTGGGCCCCCAGACCCCTGCACCCATCCTGGAGCCTGGGCTCTGAATCTGGGGCGGCTTCCTCCTCCCGTGGGGGTGCGTGGGTTTGTTTTGACCTTGGCCTCTAACATTTCTTTGCAAGACAGTTGTCCGCAGCTGGGGCAGGGCCTTGTGGCCTCCCCACGAGCCCCTCCCCAAACCAGGAAGTGCTTGGGCTGGTGTCTGGGCGGGGAGAGGTTCCTGCAGCCTGTGGTCAGAGCTGGGCCCTAACAATGGTCCCTTGTGCAGGCAGCCGCATTCCTCCCTAAACAGGCCCAGATCCAGGCGGCTCCCAGTTCAGCCCCCAGCCCCCATGGGCTCCCGGGAGGGTTGCATCTGGAAGGAGGGCAGCTCTCCTCTCCTCTCTTTGTGGAGCAGCTGAGACTTAGTGCTTTGAGGAAGAAGTGGGCGTGGCCAGCGTGGAAGGGCATCTGCCCCCTCCAGTCCTGCTGGTTGCAAGGTGTCCTTGCAAAAGTGCGGTTATCAACCTGGCTCTGGTGGCTCAGGCCTGCAGTCAGCCCTTGCTACCCAAGAGGCTGAGATCTAAGAATTGTGGATCCGGCCCAGCCTGGGCAGGGAAGTCCGTGAGACTCTTGGGTGGCTCCAATGGTACAGTGCCAGCCTTGAGCGGAAAAGCTCAGGGACAGCACCCTGAGTTCAAACCTCAGTACCGACACAGACATAGAAAAAGTGCAACTGTTTTAGTGTCTGAAAATCCTAGTAACCCGGGCTGGGAATATGGCATAGTGGCAAGAGTGCTTGCCTCGTATACATGAAGCCCTGGGTTCGATTCCTCAGCACCACGTGGATAGAAAAGGCCAGAAGTGGCGCTGTGGCTCAAGTGGCAGAGTGCTAGCCTTGAGCAAAAAGAAGCCAGGGACAGTGCTCAGGCCCAAACTAACAAACAAGCAAAATCCTAGTAACCCACATTTAGTGCTGGTGTATGGGGATGCGGCAGGAAGATCTAATGAAGAATATGCAGTGTGATTTTTATCTGGAGCTGTTTGCTGTGTGTGTGTGTGTGCGTGCGTGTAAACTGCACATGTGTGTATGGCATGACATGAAATTAGAATTTTTTTTTATATCCTGCTATTTTTACTTACATATTCTCAGCAGTTGTCATCTCTCTGAAGTGTGATTTTGATGCCCGCGGGCCTTCGGCGTCCGGGCTTAGGGGCGACTTCGTGCACAGTTCTCCCCCGTGCTGCGGTGCTGGCGCTGGTGCAAGTGTCTGTGGACAGAAATCTTTCCACGGTGCTCACTGCCCCGCTCGACACGCATTCTCAGAAGTGGCCCAGGTTGATAGGACTTGTCTTCAGGCTTGTGGTACAAGTTGAGGAGGCCGAGGGGGGCAGACGTGGCTTCCCCGGGGTGGTGTAGAGACCCCTCCAGTGCAACCCGGCTCTGCCTTCCCCTGGGGCTTCCTTGCCTGTCCCAGGGGAGGCCACTTCTGCCTGGGGTCCCCGGGACCTCAGATACAGAGTGACGGGTCCAGGGCGGTCCAGCCAGTGTCGCCTGCTGGGTGTATGTGAACGGGACTGGAGGAGGAGATGCCCTGGGCCTCCAGCTGGGCGGCCCCCGGGAGACGGCCGTAAACAGACGCCCTTCCCTCCATCTCCCACCGCCGGGACTTGAGGACAGCCATAATGGAGCACCCTCCCCCCCCATCTTCCCTGGTCCTGAGGATGGGCGGCCTTTGCCCCCTGCCATTCCCGTGGTGCTGGTGCTGTGTCCTGTGGTTGCTGTCACAAATGACCAGAACCTGGATGACTGCACACACAGGTCTGCGGGGGGGGTGGGGGGGTGTCAGCAGGGCGGGGCTCCCCCCAGTCCGGGTGAGCTCCTTCTGTCTCTCTAGGGGCCCCAGGCAGGCCCCTCGGCTGGGGGTTGGCAGCTGCCAGGCTCTGCCCGCCTCCCCCCGGCAGCCCTGGCTCCTGGGTCTCTCCCAGCCTTGCTCTGCCAAGGGCACTCCTTGCTGTCTGCTCTGAACCCAAGGGACCCTTGACCTGACTGCACCCGGAACACCCGCCATCTCGCCGGCCCTCGGGGCGGTGCCGGCGTGGGGGAGGGGCAGGGCACATTTCAAGGCACCGCAGACAGAAAAGCGGGGCCTCCGGGGCTGAGTCGGGAGGGACGGCAGGGCCTGCCCGCTCCCAAGGCCCCGGCCCCCCTCCCACCACGGGACCCCTGCGACCCGCCGGGTGAGGCTGGCAGATGCCCCCGCGCCATGCCCGGGAGCTGGGGTGCGTGCACCCTCTGAGGCGGCAGCCCGGAGCCCCGGCAGGCTTCGGGGAGCAGGAGAGGCGCCCGTCTGAGGGTGCACCTGTCCTCACGGAGTCTGGATCACCACTGGACATGGTGGGGCGGGCGATGCCGCCCCCCCCCCCGGCCCGCCGTGGCCCCTCTTCTCGCTGTGCTCAGAGCCCGCTCTGGGATTACCCTGAGCATCTTAGAGCCCCATGATCACTGGACAGCCTCCGTCATGGCGGGGGGGGGGGCAGCGGCTGCTCTCTGGGGACCCAGGGCTGGGGACAGGGGACATCCGATGAACAGTGGCCCAGGGCGGGGCGGGGCTGGGGGGGAGCACATGCCATGCAGAGATGGGGCGCGTGGCAGGTGGGGACTGGTGTGCGTGCGCGTGCGAGGGGGAGGAGGGTGAGCCGGGCCCTGGCAGACAGCCGGAGGGAGGAGTGGCAGCTGGGGGGGGTGCTCCCAAAGGTGGGGACCTTCCCAGGGGCGCCCTTGGAGCAGACCTGTGTCCAGCGCCTGGCCATGAAGAACAAACGTGGAGGAGCCCCGGGAGCCCCTGTTCCAAGGGCGGACAGGGGAGGACCCCGCCCGGAGGCCCCCGGCCAGGCGTGCTGTGGGGGGCACGCGTGGGCAGTGGCCGAGGAGGTGGCCCTGGCAGGTCCTGGGGACCCCGGAGGGACCCGGCCCTGCTCGCTGAGCTTCCGGCTTTGTGGCACGTGTACCTGCACGGGGTGGTGGGGCTGCTCTAGAGCAGGCACGGTGCAGACAGAGGGCACCTCTGTCGCTAGCCCAGCGCGGGGCACAGCTGTGCCAGCCGGGGGTCCGGAGCCGACCCATCCCTGACCCTGGGAGACCGGGCGAATAAAAACAAGCCTGTGGCTGCGGCTTTCTCCTGCGCTGCCTGGCATCTTGCTAGGGCCTTCTTGACCACACGGCAGCCAGGGCTTTAGTAACCCAGAGGTACAAAGAAATCCAGCTTTCTAGAGTGTGCGTCCACGCCCCCCCCCCCCCCGAACTTGAACTAAGTGCATTCTCCCTTGGCCTTTTTGTTTTGTGCCAGTCCCAGGGCTTGAACTCAGGGCCTGGGCACCATCCCTGAGGCTCTTTGTGCTCAAAGCTAGCACTCTACCACTTGAGCCACAGCACCATTAACAGCTTTTTCTGAGTAGTTCTTTGGAGATAAGACTCTCACAGATTTTTCTGCGTGGGCTGGCTTTTTTTTTTTCTTATTGTCAAAGTGATGTACAGAGAGGTTACAGTTTCTTACGTTAGGCATTGGATACATTTCTTGTACTGTTTGTTACCTCCTCCCTCGTTCCCCCCTCCCCCTCCCCCTTTCCCTCTCCCCCCACGAGTTGTTCAGTTGGTTTACACCAAACTTTAAAAAAAAATTTTATTGTCAAACTGATGTACAGAGAGGTTACAGTTTTTTTTTTTTTTTGCCAGTCCTGGGCCTTGGACTCAGGGCCTGAGCACTGTCCCTGGCCTCTTTTTGCTCAAGGCTAGCACTCTGCCACTTGAGCCACAGCGCCCCTTCTGGCCGTTTTCCATATATGTGGTGCTGGGGAATCGAACCCAGAGCTTTATGTGTAGGAGGCAAGCACTCTTGCCACTAGGCCATATTCCCAGCCCGAGGTTACAGTTTCATACGTTAGGCATTGGATACATTTCTTGTACTGTTTGTTACCTCCTCCCTCATTCTCCCCTTCCCCTTTCCCCTCCATAAGTTGTTCAGTTCATTTACACCAAACAGTTTTGCAAGTATTGCTTTTGTAGTCGTTTGTCTTTTTTACCCTGTGTCTCTGGATTTTGGTATTCCCTTTCAGTTTCCTAGTTCTAATACCAGTATACACGGTTTCCAATGTACTCAGATAAGATAGAGTGAAAGTGCAGGTACACCACAGGAAGGGGATACAAGATCATCAGTAATAGAAGCTACAGTTACACATGACACGTTGAAGGTAGTTACAACTGTGATATAACAATCGTTTCCATAACATGGAGTTCATTTCACTTAGCATCATCTTATGTGATCATAAGGGTATAGCTATTGGGCTCTTGTGATCCTCTGCTGAGACTTGCCTAAACCTGTGCTAATTATTCCCTATGTGGGAGACCATAGAGTCCATGTTTCTTTGGGTCTGGCTCACTTCACTTAGTATAAGTTTTTCCAAGTCCTTCCATTTCCTTATAAATGGGGCAATGTCATTCTTTCTGATAGAGGCATAAAATTCCATTTACACCAAACAGTTTTGCAAGCATTGCTTTTGTAGTCGTTTGTCTTTTTATCCTGTGTCTCTCGATTTTGGTACTCCCTTTCCCTTTCCTAGTTCTAATACCAGTATATACAGTATCCAGGGCACTCAGATAAGATACAGAGATAGTGCAGGTACAACCACACGAAGGGGATACAAGAGGATCATCAACAATAGAAGCTACGGTTTCACACTGGGCTGGCTTCGAACTGTGACCCTCAGAGCTCGGCCTCCTGAGTAGCTAGGATTGCCGGCGTGAGCCACAGGCGCCCGGCTTCTGGGCTGTGTCGAGTGGTGGGCACCGCGGGCGCCTGTGTCTGCAGGGCGAAGGCAGCCGAGCTGCCCCCTAGCAGGGGGCCCGGCCACACCTGCCGCTTACCGCCTCTTCCTGGGGTTCCTGAGCCCCACGGCCCAGGCCTTTGTCCCTTCTGTGTCCACCAAGAAGGAGGGGTGCCCAGGGCGGGATCAGGGCCCCGCACGAGTGACTTGGGTAGGAAGCTAGGGGGCGGGACGGCTTCCTCTGCCTCCCCGTGGCCCCCCGCCCTTCCGGCTGCCCACCAGTCCCCGGGGCCCCTGGAGGAAGAAGCTTCAGCCGCTGCTGGGATGGGGGCTGTTTGCCTCGCTGAGGGAGGGGCCGCCCGCACACATCTCCCAACCTACTGTCGGGGGCTGGGCCAGCTGCCAGCCTTCCCCTCGTGGGGTTCCACCATACCCAGGATTCTGGTGCACCAGGGCGAGGGCCACACGCCCCCCACCCCCCACCCAAGGAGTTAAGTGTTCCTGCCGTGCGGGCCCCTTCCTGCTTTGCGCTGTGGAACCCAGACAGCTGGTTCTCATTTGGTGCGGGGAGGGGTGGGGGGTGGAGGGAGCCGGCCCTGCCCAGGTGGCCGGTGGCCGGCCGGATGTGTGGGCCCCGGGTGGGAGTCGGGCGGTCCGTGTCCCCCGCGGGATGGAGGCTCACGGGAGGGGGTGGGACGAGGAGGGGGTGGAGCCTAGGCTTTGGGGTCCAGGGACCCCCGATCTGGCTGTGCCACCGTGTCGCGCCGGAACGAGGAGAGGGCTTCCCGCCCCCCACTCCCCCCCTCCCCCACCCCGGGCCTGGTGCGGTCGGCCCCCGCCCCTCGCCCCTTCGACGGCCGGCCGGCCCGCCTCTCACCTCGCCTCGCTCTCTGTCTTCCAGCCTTGAAGAGGTCCTTCGAGGTGGAGGAAGCCGAGCCGCCCAACGCCACCCCGCCCCGCCGGGTCCAGACGCCCCTACTGCGCGCCACGGTGGCCGGCTCCGCCCACAAGTTCCAGGACCTGGGCGTGAAGAACTCGGACCCCCTGAGCCAGCGCTCGCCCAAGGCGGCCCTGCGCAGGGGCGACCTCCCGGGCCCCAAGGCGCCCGAGCCCGTGTCCCGCCGCACCGAGCTCTCCATCGACATCTCCTCCAAGCAGGTGGAGAATGCGGGGGCCGCCGGGCCCTCCCGATTCGGGCTCAAGAGGGCTGAGGGGCTGGGCCACAAGACGCCCGAGCCGACCCCCCGCCGGACGGAGATCACCCTGGTCAAGCCCCAGGAGCCGGCCCTCCGCCGGATGGAGGTCCCCGCCTCCAAGGCCCCCGAGGTGCCCCCCGCCCCCGCCGACGCGGCCCCCAAGCGGGTCGAGATCCAGATGCCCAGGCCGGCCGAGCCGCCCGCCTGCCCCCTCCCGCCTCAGACCCCGGAGAGTTCGGAGCCCCCGACGTCGCAGCCGCAGAGCCGGCTGGAGCCCAAGCTCGCTGCCACCGAGGGCCTCGCCAGGAGCCAGGAGGGTGAGTGGACCAGCCGCGCGTGCTTGGGGCCGCAGGGGTGGGCCGCCCCTCCCCCCCCGGGGCGTCTCCAGGCCTCTGCGAGGGAGGGGGCCCGGGCGCCCCCCCCCACGCCCAGCCTGCCGCCGGTCCCCGGCTCCCCAGGCCCAGCCGCAGGGGCCTTGGAAGCTGAGCTGGTCCGGGGCGCAGGGCTGAGGACTCGGCCACGGTGGTTTGCGCTGGACACCTGCAAGGATCTGGTTATCCCGCCGCCGCCGTTGCCCCTGCACACCGCGTGCCGTGACACGGGTCCCGTTGGCCATTTTCTAAATAGAGTTCATTGACACTGCCTACTTCTCCATCATCCATGTCCAGAACCTTCCACATTCCAGAGAGGAGCTCTGTCCCCGTCCCCCCTCCCCTGGCCCTGGCAGCCCCCTCCTGCTTCCGCCCCCCGGGTAACTGCCCCCCCCCCACCTCGTGTAAGCGGAAGCAGGTGGACTGGTGCGTCTCCCCGAGCACGATGACCTCGGGGCTCCCTCGCCTTACAGCACGCGCGCTGCCTTTTTAAGGACCACATAATACTCCACCGGCTCTTGTGAAGAACGGTGGCGGACGCAGGGCTTCCAAGCCCCCGCGTTCAGTTCTTTCTGGCTTTCCGTTCTGCCTCGGGGTTCTCAGTGGCTAGTACACTCGGGGAGGGGTGGATCGGGGTGGGGGGGGGCCTCTTTCTGGTTTCCCACGCACAGGGAGCACAGCAGGGGGAGCACCAGTGCCCATCCGGGACGCTGGGCCCTGAATCCCCACCGCCCGAGGTGACGCGTCACCCCACTGTGCCTGTAGCCCGGGACCCCTGGGCCGCCAGAGCCTCCTCCCAGCCCCGCTTCCTCTGAGCCGGGTCCGCACGGGCTCCGTGCCGGCCCCTGGACGTGGTGCCGGGGCGGCGGGCGGCGGGGCGTGTCCCCGCGGTCTGGTGGTGTGCACCGGAGGCAGTACCCCCTCCCCCCCCCCGTCCCCGGGACGAGGTGTTCACACTCTGCTGAGTCAAACGGGATGTGGCTGAGGAGGCAGCCGGGGGCTCCGAGCCGGACAGCCGCCCCAGGACGCACGCGGCTGGGGGGGAGGGAACCGGCGAGGAGGGGGGCACAGCTCAGCCCCTCCTTTGCGAGGAGACACGGCGGGTGCCCTCTGGAGGGCTCGGACGGTGGCAGGCGGCCGAGGAGCATTGTGGGAGTGTGGGCGTGGGGTGGGAGGTGAGGGTTTCCTGTGGGGGGGGTGACCCCTGGCTCAGCACAGGAAGTCCAGCCCCCCCACCATGGTGGGGTTCACCTTCCATGTCTCCAGGGCCAGCACGAGTCCTGGAGAGGAGGAGGGGGCCCGAAGAGCCAGGGCCTTCCGTGTGCCTTCGCTGCCCTTGGGGGCCCTGGGCCCAGCTCCCCCGCACCCCCACCTGCTCTCAGCCCTCCGGCCCCCACCCGCAGGGTGCAGGTCCACACACATCCGGTCTCCCCCACCCCCCCACTTCCTGACCATCTTTCCTGCGGACCTGCTGTCCATCCGCTCTGCCCCTTTGATGGCGGCCGGGCTGGAAGTCCCTGCTTGGATTCCCGTCTGGCCATCTTGTCCCTTGTGCCTGTGGTCCGGCTGGCCCGGGGGGGGGGGGGGGTACGGGGAGGGCGGGGCTCGATGAGGACATCGGTCCAGGACTAGGGACACCCCCCACCCCCCGGACTCCCCCAGGAGATTGGTTCTCCCCTGTGCCCTCCTGGGCTGGCCCGGGCTGAGGCTCCGCCTGGCTCTCAACCCCCCCCCTTCCCACCTCTGCCTGGCTGGCTCTTCTCTGTGCCTCCACCTCTGCTCTGCCCCCGCCCCCTGCCCCGCCTTTCTTCATATCACAGCGTTGTCGAACTCCTACGCATCCCTCAAACCCCCGCGCACCCTTCCCGGGAGCTGAAGTCACCTCCTCTCATTCTTGAGCTGATTTGTATCTCTTTTTTTGCCTATCAAGCCTCTCCTGTTTGGCCTAGGATGTAAGTTCTTGGCGTACGAACCATCTTTCTTCCGGTGGGCTTTTTTTTTTCCCCCCCATGTTAAAATAGGAAGAAACCACAATTGCCCCGTCAGGCTGCTTCACTCTTGCAGCTGCCCCGTGGACTCTGGGTCCCCTGAGGGGGTGGGGTTTGGTCCTGCCACAAAGCAGCAAGTGACCCCGGCCCCCACCGAAGTGTTCCGCGCCGTAACGTTGGGGCCGGGGGTGGCGGGGTGCCCCTGTAGCCCAGCACCCCAGAGGTGGAGGCAGGAGGACGTCTAGCTTCATACTTGCCTGAGCTGCCTAGCACGGTCGTGTCTCAAACCAGAGTCGGAAGAGTGGCCTGAGGGTGGACAGCTTCGGGGTGTATTGCAGGCCAACGCGGGGGGCCCCCCGGACCCACGCAAGAACCCCCCCCCCAAGGCAGGCAAATGCTCCGTGCTGTGTGTCGCCTCTGCTAGGAGCAGGGTGGAGGCGCGCGGGGAGGAGGGCGGGACCTGGGTGGGGGCAGAGGCCTCTTTCCCCTTTTCCTTTGCTCTGAGCAGGTGTTGTGGGGTGGACTCCTGATGTCTGCAGTCTGAGTGGGGGGTGGGGGGAGCAAGACGCAGGACAAGGCCTCTGTGGCGGGTGGGTCGCCCCTGCCCCCCTTCCCCTCGGGCTTGGCCACCTAAGGCGGCGCCCGGGGCTGGTGGACTGGTAACCCTGCCTTCTCCAGAGCTGCCAGGGCCTCCAGCCCTGGGGTGCGGCCCGGCTCCACCCAGGAGCCCCTCCTGCCTCCTCTGAAGCTGGGCGGGCTGGGGCTGCTGCCCAACGCAGGCCCGTCTCCTCCGGGTCTAGCACAGCCCCCGGGGGGCTGCAGGCTGCAGGTCTTTGGGGGGGGGGGGTCCGGGCAGCACAGGAACGATGGGCCGACAGCGGGCGTGGTGTCCTCCGCCTCCCTCACACTGGCACTGGGCACGGGCGGAGGGTGGGGCGGGGAGAGGCTCCGGGCCCCTGGAGAGGGAGGGAGGAGGAGCAGCGCCGGGGAAGCCCTGGGCAGGGAGGGCTGGGCGTGGTATCAGGATGAGGACCTCGGAGTCCGTGCCAGGCCCAGCCTTGGCGAGGGCTTCCTGGGGAGGAGTGACCGGGAGCACCCCGGGGGCAGCTCCTGTGTGGAAGGACGCCCCGTGTCCCCTCGGGTTCCCCCCGCAGCCGCACCCACCCCAGGACCGCTCGGCTCCGTCCCCGGCCAGGCCTGAGGTGGAGGCTGGCTTGTGTCTGAGACCCCCCAGACCCCCGGGAGGAGCTCGTGCATGTGGCTTGCACACTTGGGGCTCGGTGTGTGTCCTGGACACACGGGAGGGACCCGGGTGCTGAGTGGTCTGAGCCCCTTGGTTTGCCTGCCCTGCCCTGGCTTCTCCCAGCTTCCATCTTCTTACCCCGTGTGACCCGGGGGACCTTGTCACCATAGCTGGGGGAGGGGAGGCCAGGCCCGGGGGACCCCCTTCCAGGTGGGCGTGGCTGGGGCAGGGAAGACCATCCTGACTCTGCCCCCCCCCCCCCCCCCCCCCGCCCAGCTGTCTGTCAAGCCGGCTGGGTGGGGTGCCGGCAGCTGCCGAATGCCTTAAATAATGCCTTAAATAGACGCGGGGCACAGCTGCGGGGGAGGGCGGGGTGGGTGGGGCCCTGCGGGTCCCGCTCCGCCCCGCCCCCCTCCGACTTCATGGTCTGTGGCCCTGACCACCCAGCCCGCCCCGGGATGGAGGTGGGGGAGGGAGGGGGGCACCTGGCACCCTCGCGGGCCCCCCTGGGGCTTGTCCCCCCCCCCCCACGCGGGCAGCTGCCTCGCCATCCGAGCATTTGCGGCCTCCCGGGCGCGCGCAGGGCGGGGCGGCCCAGGCCAGACAGCCCCGCTCTTTGTGGCTGGGACAGTGGGGGCATTGAGCCTGGAGGAGGCACTCCACGTCCAGCCGGCACCCGAGTGCGCAGCCCTTGGTTGGACGCCGTGCCGGCAGGCCGGCTTGGGCCCGTGCCACGTGGCGCACGCCGGCCCTGGGCGTCCCGGAGGCCCGCGGGGGCCAGGACCGGGTTCTGGTCCCTTCCGGGCTTGCTCTAGGTGTGGGTAGGTGATACCCCCCCGTTTCCCAGGACTCCCGTGCCCGGGGTTGTGGCCTGCGGGCTCTGCTGCAGACAGCCGGGCTCCCGCTGCAGAGGTCCGTGTGGAGACCCCTCCCGTCCCGCAGCGAGGCCGGGGGTCACACCGACTGGGCCAGCCCCGAACGAGGAACCCCGAGCCACCCAGCCCACCCTCCTCCTCTCGGAGGGCCCCGGGGGCTCCAGGAACAGCCCAGCGGCCGTGCCCAGGACCGCGGCCGCCCCGCGCCAGGCCTGGCGACCGACCCACCGGCCCACGTTCTCCTGGTCAGAGCGAGTGTAATTCCTCTCACATGCTGTCATCGGGATGGAAGCAGCAACTCGTGCGGGCTGCCAGGGCGCTGGCACTGCGGCCGTGGCTTACAGGCGCCCATAAATGGAAGGCAGGCATGGCCCTCACTTAAGGAGGGGGCACGCCTCGCTCCAAGGCGCTGCTCAGGACCTTCTGTAACTGCTAGGCCCAGGCCCAGGCCCTGGCCACTGTGTCCTGGTCCTTCCTGTGAGGAGAAGGGAGGGAGGGAGAGACAGGAAGAAAGAGAGGGAGGGAGGGAGGGAGGGAGTGCGGGAGGAAGGATGGAAGGAAGGAAGGAAGGGGCTGTGTTAATATCATACAGGCATTTTGAGAACAGACTTTTGCATCTAGTTTTTAATTCCTTCTATTTCGTAACACCACCTAACAAACATCTTTGTGCTTAGGATTATAAAATCGAGCACATTTCTGTTTCTCTCTTTTTTTTAAAAGTCTTTGAACCCAGAGCCTCACGCATACCATGTATTCCTCTGAACTCTGACATCATGGATTGTCACACATTTTCGTTACTCTTTTCTTTTTTTGCCAGTCCTGGGCCTTGTACTCAGGGCCTGAGCACTGTCCCTGGCTTCTTTTTGCTCAAGGCCAGCACTCTGCCACCTGAGCCACAGCGCCCCTTCTGGCCATTTTCTATATATGTGGTGCTGGGGAATCAAACCCAGGGCTTCATGTGTACCAGGCAAGCACTCTTGCCACTAGGCCACATTCCCAGCGCCATTGTTATTATTTTTAAGAGTTCTTTGTACACCTTTGTCCTGGCTGGTGCCGAGGTTTTCTTTCCATTGTTGGCCTTTGCTTTCATGGCCAGTTCTTCCACACGGAAGAAATTTCAGGCTTTTGTCTTCCAGTTCCTTCTTTCCCGTTTTGCCTCCGCTGCTGGCGCCCTGTGTTTTCTTCTGGTACTTCTGTGGTTTTATTTTTCGTGTCCTGAAACCATTAATCCATTGAAATTCCTTTTGGTTTGGGCCTGGCGTTGGGGCAGTGCGGCTTTGCACGGATGTGCAGCGCGAGTGTGTTTTCTAGCCTGTAGGGTGTGTGCATCTGCTATTTTTATCAGTTTTGTGACAGTGCTGTGCTGGCCCAGCAAAAACTGTTGGATGCGTTTCATTTTTCCTCTGTTCTGGAACATTCTCACAGCCATACTTGTCATCTCTTTTTAGAACTTTTAAGGATTTACCAGTGACAACATCTGAGCCTGATACTTTTGTGGGCATGGAAAGCTGTAAAAACTAACAATTTCTTTCTTTTTTTTTTTTTTTCTTTCTTCCTTGGGACTATGAATTCTTGGGGCTTGGGGAGGCCTTTTAATTTCTTCTTCTTCTTCTTTTTTTTTTTGCCAGTCCTGGGGCTTGGACTCAGGGCCTGAGCACTGTCCCTGGCTTCTTTTCGCTCAAGGCTAACACTCTGCCACTTGAGCCACAGCGCCACTTCTGGCCGTTTTCTATATATGCGGTGCTGGGGAATCGAACCCAGGGCTTCATGTGTGCGAGGCAGGCACTCTTGCCACTAGGCCACATTCCCAGCCCTTAATTTCTTCTTAAACTATGTTTCTTTTCTTGCTGAGCACTGGTGGCTCAAGCCCTGCAATCCTAGCTACTCAAGAGGCAGATTTAGAGGATCACAGTCCAAGGTTAGGCCAGGCAAAAGGCTTGAGCTGCTCCCCGTCTCAACCCATAACAAGCTCTGTGCAGTGGTTCAGCCCAGCCCGGCCACGCGGGCTGCATTAGAGAGGAGCCATGGTCTAGGTGGATCCATGCAAAAAAAAAAAAAAAAAGACGCCCTACTTGAAAAATAAAGCAAAAGGGGCTGGGGGCATGGCTCAAGTGGTGGAGTGCCCGGCTGGCAAGGACCCTGAGTTTAAATCCCAGGGCAGTGCGCGTGCACAGAGCTAGGGAGCGTGTCCCGGCAGAGGCGTTGGAGGGAAGCCAGTGACGACCGTCGGCGGGCCTTCATCACATCTACAGGAAGAGCTCAGAGCTCCGTACTCCTTCACTCAATGAATCAAGAGGAGGAAATGTACACAGTACCTGAAAACTGTATCCAGAGCCGCGCACATGCTAAACACAGCTATTCCTGGAAAGGAGCATTTGTTGCCGTGCAGAAAACCACCGGCCGTGGATCCCCTTGGTTCACCCCAGCGGCCCGGGGCCGGCTCTGCCCGCCCGCAGCCTGGCTGCTTCTTACTTGAAAGCTTGTCTAGGTGTTGTTGTCTGTATTTGTTTGCTTGTTTGGCAGTCCTGGGATTGGAGCGCGTGGCCTCGGGCTTGCTAGGCAGGTGTTCTCTTCATTTGTTTTTAAGATCAGGCCTTTTTTTTTTATATATATATTTATCCAGGCTGGCCTCAAACTCTTGATCCTTCTGCCCAGCCTCCAGTGTTCTGGGATTACAGGTGTGTGCCACCATGCCTGGCTTTTGTGATTCCCCCCCCCCTTTTTTTTACAGTGCAGATTGATAAGTTTAATAACCTTATGATAATAGGTTATCAACTTCTATGCAGCTGCACTTGTACCCATTGGTGTGAGGCTGGCTGTGTGTGGGTTAGCCTTCTTCCGTGACTGAAGAGGAAAGGCTCGCTGGACTGGTGGCGTTGGTGGTGGCCTTGCTTTGGGACCCGTGTACGTCCTGGTGCGATGCTCGCCTCACGAGAAACAAGAAGCTCTCGTGGTTTGTTTCCTGCTGGCGCTGGGGCCAGCGCGCAGGGCCTTGAGCTCTCGCTTGGCTTTTTCGCGCCTGGCTGGCGTGCCGCCCCTGGACCCGTGCTTCTAGCCTGGCACTTTGCTGGTTAGCTGGAAATAAGAGTCTCATGGATTTTCCTGCCTGGGCTGGCTTCAAACTGTGATCCTCTGGATCTCAGCCTCCTGAGAAGCTAGGATGACGGGCGCGAGCCGCCAGCTCCCGGCTTCTTCCTGCAGTACTTTAAAAAACACTGAAGTTGGGGCTGGGGATATAGCCTAGTGGCAAGAGTGCCTGCCTCGGATACACGAGGCCCTAGGTTCGATTCCCCAGCACCACATATACAGAAAACGGCCAGAAGCGGCGCTGTGGCTCAAGTGGCAGAGTGCTAGCCTTGAGCGGGAAGAAGCCAGGGACAGTGCTCAGGCCCTGAGTCCAAGGCCCAGGACTGGCCAAAAAAAAAAAAAAAAAACACTGAAGTTATGCCAGAAAGCTTGCGTGATGCTACAACAGCGAGCTTGAGAGACAGAGAGCGTCCAGCCCGGCCCACGCGTGCCCAGCCCTGGCTCCAGTCCTGTCCTGAGAGGGTTGAGGTTCGAGGTGTTAATCGGTGTGGCTTTGAACTTGAGGGGCTGAGGGCAGGGTCTCTGGCAGGGGGTGCAGGGCAGGCAGGAAGGAGCTCTTGCAGTGTCCAGGCACTGCCCCGGCCAGGTCGGGGGGGGCGCCCCCCAGAGACCCGGCATGAACAGGGGGCTCGGGGTTCTTCTGCCACGTGCTGATGGTATGTGGAGACGTGCCAGCCGTGGGCAGGGCAGGGACCTTTGTGCCTGATGGGAGCTGCCGTGAGTCCGCCGCCCCCCCCCCCCCTTGATCCGGTGCCTCTCACAGCCCAGGTGGTCTCACTGTCGTTGTCGCGTGCAGCTGGGGTGCAGAGCGTGCTATGGCGGTCCCCGCCAAGGCCGCTCCAGGCTGCTTGCTCCCTCCCAGGGGGTCCCGGGCCGTGGGGCGTCTGCCCCCAGCCCTTCCCCAGGCGGCTTGCTCTTCCCCAACTCCATTCCTTCCCACTGGGTGGGGGGGGGGGCTCTGACCCTGTCTCCCCGCCGCCTCGGGGGTGGGGGGTCTTACCAGCTGGGGGGACACGGGTCCCCCTGACCCCAGCGGAGCCTGTGCTCCCCGTGGGGGGCTGGGGCAAGGCTGGTGTCCGCCGTGCAGCCCCAGAGGAAGGGGAGGGTGTGCCTTCCATCCACGGAGGGGTCACGGTAGAGACGCCCCCCTCCGGCTCCGCTCGGCTCCCTGCTGCCCTTGCTGACTAATGCTGCTGCGTGCCGTCTCTGCGGGCTCCGGTTACCTCCATCACCCCGCCTCCCCGGCCCACCGCACCCCGCTCCCTCTGCCCTCCGGATGCCAGACCCGCCCCCGGGGCCCAGGTAACCTCGGCAGGCTGGGTGCTGGGGGGGTGGGGTGGGGTGGGGTGGAGGATGGTCCCCTCCCCCATTCCCATCAGCCCCCTGGGATGGGAGAGTGCCCCCCCCCCCGCCTCCGCACTCTTGGGGCAGGCCTCGTGGTTCTTCATGGGGGGAGGGGACGTCATCCTAGAGACCCCTGTGGCGCCCAGGCGGCCTGGCCTGCCCTTGTCCCTGAAGCCTTGGGACCCCTGGGGTGACCAGCGAAGGTCAGCCGCAGCCGCAGGGCAGGGCAGGGCTGAGATCCTCAGCCTCTCCCCGCGGGGCCAGCAGGGAGCACCCCAGTCCCGATGCCGGGGCGCGGGGGGTGGCAGGAGGCCGGGGGGCAGGCTGGGCGCCCCCGCCCGTTACCCCCATAGGCACGCTGTCCTGGGCAGGCCCTCCCGCCCACTGTCCGCGGGCCGCGCAGGTGACCCGGGCCACGCCGGCGAGGGTGGCTGTCTGCCTGGTCTACACAGATGCGGGGCCGCCCCTGCCCCCCCGCCCCCCCCCCCCGCCAGCCTGCGGGCATGGGGCTCCTCCTGCGGCGGCGGTGGGGATCCAACTCACCAGGCGGGGGTCCTCAGCCCCAGCGTGCGTGCGGGGGAGTCTCGCTGGAGAGCGCTCCTCAGGGCCTGAGAGCCCGGTCAGCTCCTCCTCTCTCCTCTCCGGCGCCTGCCCCTCCCTGGAGGCCTCCGGCCCCCCCCCCCACCCCCCGTCTTGGCTGCCTGGCACTGAGGTCTAATTGTTCCTGTCAGAGTCACAGCTCGATGGCTTTCTTGGACAGATATGGGTCCCCTAAACCCATATCTTGGGGAGGGGGGGTTGAGTCGTAAGCCGACCATCGTGGCACCCTTCACGCCCCCTTGTCCTGCCCGGGGAGGTCTAGTCCCTCGCCTGGGCCCCCACAGCCCTGCGTCTGGATTTGGCCCCCCGGGCTCCCTGGGAGGGCCGGGCCGCAGAGCTGCGTCGTGAGGCGGGCAGGGTAGGCAGGGCCACGACGGACCCACGAGGAGGAGGGGGGGGGGAGGAGCGAGTGTCCAGGCCCCGTGGCCCCCCCCGTTCCCCCCCCGTCCCCCGACACCTTCTTCCCCGGGACTCTCAGCCGCGCCAGGGTACCTGTAGGGCCCGGTGGGCGTGGCCTTCCCCGGGGACCGGGATCCAGGCCCGTGTCACCGTGAAGGTGCCCGTGCTGGAGGCCGGGGCCAGGCCGGTCTGCTCTGCGCATACATCGCCCTGGACCCTCGGGGGCAATGCAGCTGGGCCCGCGCCCACCGCCCGGGGCCACGAGGGGCGGCCGGCATGTTGTCCCGGGGGGCTTCACTGGTGAGGGGAGCCCCTTGCCACGTCTCCCCTCCATTCCCAGCCCCAGCTCCAGGCTCTGGGCCCCACAAGCCCGTATCCCGAGCGGTGTGTGGTTGGGGTGAGAGAGGCTGGCAGAACTCGGAAGCCATTTTCCCTTCTTCCAAGCCCTTCTGTTCTCAAGCCTGGGCTCCAGCGGAGGGCGGGGAGCCAAGACCCAGGGAGGCCCCTCGGGGGCTGAACTGTCACCCCAAGTTCCTGCCCTGGCGGCATCTGCCCCTGCCACCCCAACCCGTGGCCTCCGTCCACACCTGGTCTTTGTTTTCAGGGTGTGTCTGGAGGTTCTGACTTCACTCCCAGCGTCCTGGTCCTGTGCACGTTCATATTCTCTCCCTCCCTCTCTCTCTCTCTCTCTCTCTCTCTCTCATCTCCGAGGAGGGCCACTTCTGTTTCCCCAGCAGCCTCCAGGGGTGCCTCTGCCTCAGAGAAAGCACATGAACCTCCCTGCCCCATCTCCCAGCTCTCCTAGAAGTGGGGACCTGCCACCAGGGGCTCAAGCCTGTCATCCCAGCCGCTCAGGAGGCTGAGGTCTGAGGATGGCGGCTCAAAGCCCGCCTGGGCAGGAAAGTCCACGAGACTCTTATCTCCAGTGAACCACCCAGAAGCCAGGAGGGGAGCTGTGGCTGACGTGGTAGAGCGCCAGCCTTCAGTTAAAAATAAACATAAAACCCCCAAGGGACGGCATCCAGGCCCTGAGTTCAAGTCTCAGGACTGACACACAAAAAAGAGAAACCTCTGCTGGGGAGATGGAGTCACCAGGGGGTGCTGGGAGCAAGGGCAGGCCCTTCCCATCGCCCCACCCCAGTGCCTCCCCCGCCCCCTCGCACCCCGAGACCACGTGGTGCGTGCTGAGTGGCCTTCCCGCCCCCCGCCCCCGCCCCCGCCCCAGGCGCTCTTCCAGGGAGCCAGCTGACACATTTGGCTCCCACCCTGCGCGTCCTGAGCAGGAATGAAAGGAGAGAGTGAGTAAGAAAGCGGGTGGGGGGAGGTCAGCGAGAGGGGAGGAGAGATCTGGAAAGCCCAGCCGTGTTTGGGAAGCAGGTGCCAGCTGTGAGGTCAGGCCTGGGAGCCGGCCACGGCCCCTCGGCGGCTCCGAGGCCTGACAGATGTGTTTCCATTTTGGGACGGCTCGGGGAAGCAGTTGTTCCACTCCCGGCTTGATTCGTTTTTCATTAATCACAAATGACCGCTTACTGTATACTCCCGGCACTGACTCGGAACCCTGGAAAGGAGTCACTGCAGTTGTCGCAGACACAGGGACTGGGCGACCGGGCTCAGGCTGCAGGGCCAGGGGTGGCGGCCTTGGTTTTTGAACATGGAGCTGTTCGGTCCCACGCTGGCAGGTGCCAAGGCCCATGGTTCTCTCTCTTCTCTTCCTGTTCTTTCCTTTTCCTTCCCTCCTCCTCCTCCCTCCTCCTCTCTCCTGGACTTCCCTGCTCGGGACGGCTTCCAAACGTGGTCCTCAGATCTCAGCCTCCTTAGCAGCTAGGATCCCGGCGTGAGCCCCTGGCGCCCACTCAAGTCTTGCAGATCCCACGCCAGGTGGATGGGCTCTGGTTGGGCTCTTGGGCCCAGCGGGCCCTCCAGCCCTGCAGGTGGTTCCCTTGTGTGACACCCACCCCTGTGTTTCTTGAGGTGGGTGGGAAGGGGCAGGGGGCCGGGGGGCAGGGGGCCATGGCCGCCCCAGCCTGCTTCGCCCTTCAAGTGCCCCCTTGCTGGTGCTGCGGGCCGGTCCCTGGGCGCCGACCTCTCTGTGTCTGCTCTGGTGGGGACAGCAGAGGGACAGGGCGGGGCTCTCTCTTCCGGCCGTGTCATGTTGACTTTGGGATCCATCCCCACCCCCCACCCAGGGCCGTCCCAAACACGTGGCCCAGGCAGGGGAAGATGCGACTAGCAGTGGGAGGTCATGCTGGCAGGGGTGTGTGTGCGGAGAGGCGGCCTCCCAGGACCAGCCAGCTGCACTGGAAGTGCGGCCGCACTTCCGGCTCTGCGGGCTAAATGTCCACCTGGGAGCGAGGTCCCCTGCTGCGCCGGCCCTGAGCCCTGACCTGCACCAGCAGCTGAGGTGTAGCAGGAGGCGTGTGACGTTACCCAGAGCGCCACGCTGGGAGGTGGGGGGGGGGCCCGGGTGATAGCCTGGGATGTGCGTGTCCAGAGGGCATGTCCCACCCGGCCAGCTGGCGAGGGCACACTGTCACGCGCTGCCCATACCTGACAGGAGCCCTGGCCGGTCCCCCCGTGGCTGTGGCTGCCACTCAGGGCCTGGGGCCTCAGCACAGGGGACTCCTCCATTGCCTGTCACTCTGCCTTCTGGGAAAGGCGGGATCCTCACACCCCCATCTCTAGGGACCTGGCATGTACATGTTAGGGAGCTAGGAAGAAACTTCCGTATCATGTACTCCCCCGTTGTCTTGCACATCTACCTGTATATCTCTCCATCATCCATCATTCATATACCCATCCATCATCCACCCATCATCCACCCATCATCCATCATCCACCCATCATCCATCCACCCATAATCCATCATCCATCCATCATCCATCCATCATCTATCATCCATCCATCATCCACCCATCGTCCATCATCCATCATCCATCATCCATCGTCATCCACGCCATCTCATCCATCATCATCCATCATCCATTCATCCACCCATCATCCACCCATCATCCATCATCCATCCATCATCCACCCATAATCCATCATCCATCATCCAGCATCCATCATCCATCCATCATCCATCATCCACCCATCATCCACCCATCATCCATCCATCATCCATCATGCCATCCATCTCCATCATCCATCCATCATCCATCCATCATCCATCCACCCATAATCCATCATCCATCATCCATCATCCGTCATCCGTCCACCCATCATCCATCCACCCATCATCCACCCATTATCCATCATCCATCTATCATCCATCATCCACCCATCATCCATCCATCATCCATCTCCATCATCCATCCTTTGTCATCTACTGATCCATCATTCATCATCACCTATCCACCCATCCGTCCATCTATCCATCATCCATCCACTCTCCATCACCCATCCATTCTTTTTTAACTTTATTAATACCATAATATATTTTTATTTTTTAACAATCAAGTTTTTTAGTTAGTATATATCACCTGTACAAATGACAGATTCACAATGACATTTCCAACCTATTCATGTTTATCTTCTCTATTGCTGTTTATCCTCTTCCACGTTATTAATAGTCTCTGAACATCCATCCATCCATCCATCCATCCATCATCCATCCATCCGTCTAGCAAATACTGCATGATTCGAGTCTGCACAAACTGAATCTGCGTGTGTATTTGCAGTCTCAGCCCTGCGGCTCGCCGTCCGGTGATGGCGGTGTGGCCCAGGACAGACCCGCGGGAGGAGTGGGAGGGGCCCAGGTTCTCTGAGAGAGAGGGCGCCCCGGGGTGGGGCTCTGCCGGGCCCTGTGCCGGGGTCTGGGAACCGCTCACGGCTGTCAGGCGGGCGGGGCTCGGTGGCCCTGGGAGGAGGGGTCGCCTTCCAAGGCAGCTTCCCAGGCCCGGCCCGGCCCTGCCCACCCCGCTGGCCCAGCTGCTGCCTGGATCTGAGTTTAGGAATCGTCATGTATGTGTTCAAGATCTGCAGGTGCTTCCAAAATAGACCCTGGATCTAAGTGCTCGCCTGCCCCCTGGCCAACGGATCCCCTGCCCCACATCACCCCGTGAGCGTGTGCCTCACATGGCCGGCCAGCCCCAGAGAGCGCCACCGTGGCGGCCTGGGTGAAGGGTGCCCCCCGAGGGGTGCGGTGGCAGCCCAACCGTGCCCACCGTGGCCAGCCGGCCACTCTGCGTGGAGCCTGCTCCGCGGGGAGCGCCGTCCGTCTTGCGGCGGGCCCCGCCCCCTCGCTCGCGGGCAGCCCCCCTCCCTGGGCGATCGCCTCCCTCGGCCGTCCCGGGAGGTCTCTTCCGGGCGGCATGCCTCTCCAGCTGCTCGCGGAGCCCTGCCCCCGGGATTCCCGCACATACGGGGGGCGCTCCGTGACCTGTCCTTTGTTTATACGACCTCCGTGAGGCCCCGGGCACGGGGCTTGTGTGCGGTGGGCCAGCCGAGGCCCGGGAGCACTAGGGAGCACGGGAGGGGGGGGAAGGAGGAGGGCAGGGCGCCCTAGGGCGGCTCGGAGGGGGCTGAAGTCTGTGGAGCGTCAGGGAGGGCTTCCTGGAGGCGGCGCCGGGCTGGGTGTGCAGCGGATGGGGTGGCTGAGGTCAGTGCTGAGGACGGTCACCGTGGGGACCTGGGCCCCCCCGGGTGGCTGGCTCCCCGCGTGGGTGGGGCTCGTGCAAGGTAGCGTAGACATCGACATGGCGCTGGCGAGCGGGGGTGACGGGCGAGGCTGCTTTGGGGGACCTGTTGGTAGGTGGGGGGCCGCGTCCGCCCTCACGACTGCCGTGTGTGGCTGAGCTGGAGGAGAGCGCTGAGAACAGGGGAGGTGGGGGTGTGTCTCAGAAGTTGGTGGGGGGGGGGGTGCACACACTTTGGAGACTGAGGAAGGAGGCTCCCAGGTTCAAGGCCCGCTGGGCTGCCTCGTCGGACTGACCCAGGCAGTGCCGGGACTGAAGCCGGCATCTGGCCCCTACCGGCGGTCCGTGCACGGGGGTCCCGGCGGGCACCCGGGGGGGATGCGGGCGGCGCGGTGGGCCGGGCTGCCGGCCCCCGACGGCTTCACCACGGCCGCCAGCCTCGGCGGCGAAGATGGCGGGCCTCCCCGAGCCTCCGCCTGGGCTCCAGGCCGGGGGAGGACGGGCCCGGAGCCGCCCTGGCCGGCACTGGGGGCCCCCCCCACCCGGGCACCGGAGGCCCCGCCCCGGGGAGGACTTGGCCCAGGGGCGCGCTTGCACAGCGCGCTCCCGGAGAGCGTTTTTCCCGGGGTTGCCATGCCCGAGGGTTTCCGCGGGGGGGTGGGGGGGATGGGGGTGGGGCGGGAGTGACCCCCTCGGGTGCCGGGGTTCCCCAGGCCCGGGTGAGGAGCACAGAGGCCCCGCTCCGTCCCGGCCAGCTCCTTGCTGCCCGCACGGCCGTGGCGGAGGGGCCGCACTTACCTTCCTGTCCGGAGCGCGCCCCGCACAGGGTGTCCAGAGTGCCGCGAGTGTGTGTGCATGCACGTGTGTGTGTGTGTGTGTGTGTGTGTGTGTGTGTGAGCACCTGGCTCAGGACCGCTGGCCAGGGAGAGCCTGTGCCCTGTCCCGCTGCGGGTCACCCGGGGCAGTAGGACCGAGGGTCTATTGCCCCCACCCGTGCTGGGCATTCGTCCGCTGGGTGCCGGGGGTGGAGGGCGGGGTGGCAGGGGCAGTTCCGCTGGGCGCCGGGGTGGAGGGCGGGGTGGCAGGGGCAGTTCCGCTGGGCGCCGGGGGTGGAGGGCGGGGGGTGGCAGGGGCAGTTCCGCTGGGCGCCGGGGGTGGAGGCCGTGGCGGCGGCTCACCCCGGGAGCATTTCCTGAGGGGCGGGTGGAGAAGGTGGGAGACGTGGAGGGGCTGGGGGCGGGGGGGGTGAGGTGCTGGCGAGAGCGTCCCCGTGCGCTAGCCCCTGCCAGCGTGTGTCGGAGTCGCCCTTCTAGAAGACTCTTGGGTCTCGGGGCCCTGACAGTGACTGGGAGTGGAATGATTTTTCTGGGAGCCGCCGTTGGCTGGGGCGCCCCTTGCCAGACTGCAGTCCTGCTGTCCCGGGGGGGCGGTGGTGGTGGGTGGTGTGGACCCCCCGCCTCTCCTGGGAGCCCGGGCCGGGCTCGGCGCTGCCTCCACTCCAGCACGTGCTCGGCTTCGCTCCAGAAACCCAGCCGCTCGGGAGGCTGAGCTCTGAGGATCAAGGTTCAAAGCCGGCCCGGGCAGGAAAGCCCATGACCCTCCTGTCTCCAATCAGTCGCAGCCGGGCGCCAAGCTGTGGGCTCAGGGCGGTGCAGCCGCCAGCGAGGAAGCTCAGGGACAGAGCCGACCCCGGCCCTCTGTGGGCACCCTGACCCGCCCTCCGGGGGCTCCCCCCGCCCCCCACCCAGAGCTCAGGACAGCCTAGACAGCCGCGGGGGGCTCCCGAGGGCACGCCCTGGCCGGCAGAGCGGCGCCGCGGGGGGCTGCCCCGGTGCCCACCCCAGGCCGGGCCTGGCCCACACCCTGCGCTTGCCCCTTCCCCACCAGCCCGGAGCCTGGCCTGGGGCCCCCCGGAAACGGCAGCGGTGCCCGCGGTGAGCCGCTGGCTTTCCCAGGGCCTGCTGCCCCAGCCGCTCTGGGGAAGGGGGGGTTCTGTGGGGAGGAGGGGGCAGGTGGGCCGCTCCCCTGCACTATCCACCCTGCCCTTCCATCCTGGCCCCCCATGGTACAGTTTCCTGCCCCGCCCCCTCCCCCCCTGCCCATGGTCCTAATTAAGTCCCTTGAGCTCGGAGCATGGGGGCGCATGGGGGGGAGGGAGTGTCGGCTTGGTGAGCCTGGGCTCACGCACCCCCACTCACGTGCCCCAGGGCTCTGGGTTGGTGTCAGTGCCCCCTGGGCTTCCCGCGACTGTGGTCAGGGCTGGAGCGCGTGGAGTGAGGTCCCTGGTGCGGCCGTGCGGACCTGCGATACGGACTGCGATACACCCGAGGCACAGAGAGGTGGAGCAAGCCGCCCAGGGGCCGCCCAGCAGCCCGGCCGGGGCTCTGGATTCCGGCCTCTGCCCTGAGCTCTGTGCCCTCGGCCTCCGCCAGCCCTGACTGCCCTCCCTCGGGTCCTCGCGGCAAATAGAGACTTGCAAGGCTCTGGGAGGCACAGCGACGGGCCAGGGTCGCGCGGCGCGGTGAGATCGAGGTCCGTGCAGAGCTGGGGGGAGCCCCGAGGCCCTAGTTCCGCAGCCTCGTGGGGTGCTCGCCCCGCCAAAGTCCCCTCCCGATGCCAGCGCCATCGTCCCCTCTCTCTGCCCGTGGGTCTCTCGCCCAGGAGGGCAGCCTCGTCCTTTCCCCTGGAGGACGCCGGGCCCAGGGCGCAGAGGTGGCACTGGCCGGCCTGTAGGTGGCCAGCGGCGTGGCTGCCTCCCACCGGCCGGCCCCCCGGAGCTGCCGGAGGGCTGGCGCGGTGGCCCTCCTCGGGGGTGGCAGTGTGGCGGCCGTGGCTCGGTCCACCCGGCCCTCCAGGGCTCCCGCGACCCGAGGGCCCCAGGCCCTGGCTGAGTCCCCAGCCCAGGCCTGCGGGGCGCGAAGGGGGGTTAACGGGATCCTCTTCTCCCGGCCTCTCCGGCTTTCCCAGGCCCAAACAGAGAGGCCTTATCTGCAGAGGAAGGGGCTGTGGGTGGAGGGCCGGGCAGCCGGGCACCTCTGCTCCATTCCAGCAACTTCTGCTGGCCAGCTGTGCACGGGGTGGGGGGGGCTGAGGGGGGGGGGAGTGTGGGATTCATTACCAGGATTTGGCAACGGCTCCGGGACCCACTTTCTCCCTGGGGATGGCGTGGGGGGGGCGGGGGTCAGGCCGGCCCCTTCCTCTCCCCACCCCCACGAGTGAAGGATGAGCAGCCCACTTCCCCTTTCCCTGCCTGGGCCCCGGCTCCGCCCAACCCTGCTCGCCCAGCAGCTGGCCTGGTCCTGGAGTGAGGGCGGGGCCACCGGGGGGCCCTCCCAGGGCGAGGTGGTCACCTGGGGTCACCTGGAGGAGAGGCCCCCTGGCTTTCTCCAGGCCACGGGGACCAGGCCGATCCCCTGAGACAGAACCGGGGGGGGGGGCAGCCAGAAGTCTTAGGAGGGACCCCAGCCCTGTGGCTGGGCCCAAATCCAGAGCCAGCCCCGCCCCCGCCCTGCCCTGCCCCATCCTGGCCCTCCGCAGCTCAGCCCTTGGCTGTCACGTCTTGCCTCGGGGAGCACGGGAGATCTGGAGGCCGTCCCCAGGCCGCCCTGCCCCTCAGGGACCTGGGAGGGGCCTTGGTGTCTCCACTGCCCAAGCCCTGGCCTGCAGCGCAGCCGTGTGCCAAGGCAGCAGAGACTCTGGGACTCGAGGCAGTGTCAGCAGACGCTGGCTGCCCAGAGCTCCGGGGCGGGGGGGGGGGCGGGGGGGTCATGGAAGGACATCCGCCCGCCTCTTTCCGGAGGCCCCTCGCAAGCCCCACGGGGACACAGGTGTCGGGGGAAGTCCACAGCTCCACATCTCCCACGGGAGATGCAGCATGGACGGCCCGTGGCCAGGCTGGGGGGAGGGGGGGTCTGTGCCGGGCGCAGCCCGGGTGCCTGGTGGGCGGATCCCCGGGATTTGAACCCCCACCAGCCATGGCGGGGGACGGTGCCTGTCGTCTCCGCGGTCTAGCTGAGGCCACCGGGATGGACGGGGATCGGCGCGCGCAACGTCCGCGTCCTTGTCTTTAGAGCCGGGGCGAGCGAGTCTGAAACGCCCGCTCCCCAGGCGGCCCGGCCAGCCACCCGGCCTGGCCGACTGGATTTCCATCGCGCTCCGCCGCCTGGCGAACGGGGAGCTTCGTCGGGAGGGGTGACTCACGCCCGTGATCCCAGCTACGTGGGCAGCTGCCCAGCGGCCTGGGCAGACACTTGGGGAGACCCCACCCCGACCCCGTGGCGAGGTGCGGCGGCACACGCTCGTCATTCCGGCTACGGGGGGCGGGCACCGTGGCGCGCAGGGGTCACCCCCAGTCGTGCAGGGAAGTGCAAGTTGGGGGACGCAGTCCGGGCCTGGAGCAAGACCTGACCCGGCCAGCAGCCTGGGGCCGGTCAGAGGGGCCGGAGGCGTGGCTCACGCGGGAGAGCGCCCGCCCAGCAAGAGGGAGGCTCCGAGTTCCCCACCCGCACAGCCGGAAAGAAGCAGATAATTCCAGTCACCCGCCCCCGCCGGGGCCCCGCATCCCAGCACCGGGCCCTGCCCGTGGCGGAGGCGCGGGGAGAGAGGCCGGGGGCGGGGGGGGGGGGGCTCCACCTCGCGGGCAGCCCCCCGGGACTGCGTCGTCGCCTGGTGCTCTCCAGCGAGGCGAAGTGAGACACCGTCACCAAGTACACATTGCAGGTGGCTGGCGGAGACCCGCACAGCCGGGAAGGCGTGGGCCCCAGCCTGGAGGGTTCCGGGCAGTTCCGGGCACCTCTAGCTAGCTAGCTAGCCCCCAGCATGGGGACCCCCCATGAGACTTGGAGCACAATTGTCCCCCCCCCTTCCACGCGACAGGTGGGCGCGTGGGCTGGTGCATCTGCTTCCTTTCCGTGACTCGGCGATTTCAGGCCTCGTGAGGAAGCGGAAGTGGGGCGGGAGCTCCCGGCAGACACGCGCTTTCCTCCCAGGGCGGGGGAAGGGGGGCCGGGGGGGGCGGGGGTGAGGAGGGTCCTGGAATAGGACCCCAAACTGCCGTGGGCCTTCCGACCTGGGCTGCACCCAGTGAGGGACGGGCCGTCGTCCCTGCCGCCCCCGCCGGCTCGCGGCCTCCGCTCCCAGAGGCCTTTGCTCTTTGGTCCCCCTGACCCCGAGACCCCAGCCGGCTGAGCCCCCGGGGCACGTGACCCGCCCGGGGCCAACCCTCCTCCGGCCCCGGCCGGTTTGCGGTGTGAGTTCTGTTGCCGAGCTTTCTCAAGAACGTGCCAGGCCTTCGTGCGCGCTGCTGCAGGTGCAGGTGGCTCGTGGGCAGACAGCAGTTTCCGCTCCCTTCCATCGGGGCGCCCACGCGTGTGCGCGAGGGAGGGGGGGCCGCAGCCGTTCCCTTCCTCCCCTCCACCCTCCCCCTCTGCTGCACACGCAGCCCCGCCCCCCCCCCCCCGAGCGTGGAGGCTGTCCGGGGACCCTCTCCCTGCCACCATTCCGCCCTCGCCGACTGTTCCAGGTGGGAGAAGGAACGCCCTCCCGCAGGGTCAGAGAGGTGCCCAGGCCTGGTGGCTCGCGCCTGTCCTCCTAGCTACTCAGGAGGCTGAGATCTTGGGGAATCTCGGTTTCAAAGCCAGCCTGGGCAGGAAAGTGTGTGAGACCCTCGGCTTTGGTTTCACCGGCCGAAAGCCTGGAGTGGAGGGCTGGCACGTGGTAGGACCCTAGCCTTGAGTGAGAAAGTTCAGGGTCAGCGTCCAGGCCCTGGGTTCAAGCCCCAGGTCTGGCACCACACACATGCAAAACAATGTTTGCCCAGGGCAGGGCAGGGCGGGGGCAGGGCGGGGGCTCAGTGGTAGAACACTTGCCTAGCATGCTTGAGGCCCTGTGTTCCACCCCCAACAGAACAAAGAAAAAGCAAGTTCCCTTCCCCTGACTGGGTCCGGGTGGGCAGAAGGGAAGCGGGGCGTTTGGGGGGCTCGTTGTCGGTGCGGCAGTGTTTCCCCCTGCCTCCCCTGTTTGGGGGTGGGTGGGCACCAGATCTCCCAGACAACCTCAGACTGATGGTCTGACATGGGACAGAAGCCATCAGGCCCCCAGGCCGAGACCCAAGACTCCCAGAAAAGCAAAGCGGGGGGCCTTAGCCTGGGGCCCGTTCGCGGGGGCGTGAGAACAGCTGGAGCTGCCTGGCTCCCTTGCTTGCATGGTTTTCAAAGGTGTTTTTTTTTTTTTCTTGCGCCAGTCTTGGGGCTTGAGTTTCGGTCCTGGGCGCTGGCTTTGTTGCTCAAGGCTGGTGCTCTGCCACTTGAGCCACAGCGCCACTACCAGCCTGAGGGTGGTTCATTGGAGGTAAGAGTCTCAGGGGCTTTCCTGCCAGGGCTGTCTGAACCACGACCCCCAGATCTCAGCCTCCTGGGCAGCTGGGATGACAGGCGCGAGCCACTGGGTCCTGGCAGCGGTTCACCTTGTTACATCTGAGTTTGCACTTGGTTTTACACTGCGCTTCTGGGTTGCTTATTTTTCTTGCTGTGCAGTATTTATGGGCGATTGGGGAATTGCCAGGTTTTTGTTTTTTGTTTTGCTTGCCTTTGTAAACTAGATAGCAGCAACCATACTTTGATCTCTTGCTAATTTAGGAATTTGGATCTATACAACACGCACCCTGCGATCTGTGGGCGCCCTGCCTCTACCCCCCCCAGCCCCCAGCCAGCCCTCCTACCTGTCGGGGGGGGGGGGGGGTGCTGTGAGACTAAGCCAGACTTGCCTGGGTTTGTTTGTGTGTTTGTTTGCTGTGTTTTGAAACTCTACTTAGCAAGAGCCCCCCTAAGCTGGGTGCCAGTGGCTCAAGTCCTTTCCTTCTCCCACAGCTGGGCCCTGTGGCCGGTGCCTGTCACCCTAACTGATACGGGGAAGGTGGGGCTGGGGAGGACCGGGAAAGGGCAGCAGACCTGGGTAGGGAAGTCTGTGAGACGCCCCTACAAGTGGGCAGATCACGGCTCAGACTTGTGGCCTTTCCCTAAAAACAACGAGTGAAACGCAGCTCAGCCGCGTCACACAGCCCGGGTTCAAACCCCAGGATTGCACGACAAGAGAGAACCTCCTGAAGGAGTTTCCCAAGCCACCACCAGCCTTGGGAAGATTTGAGATGCTCGCCCAGGGTCTGGGGGTGTGGCCGGGTTGATATGGAAACCAACTTGGGCCTTGATTTTGTGTCAACCCAGAGCTCAGAGCCCAGGGGTGGGGAGGGGGGGGGGGCCTATGAGTTGGTGGTGTTGGGTGCTTGGACCCCGGGTGGGGAGGCGGGGCTGGGAGGCGGGGCCTGGGGCCGTGGGGAGGCGGGGCTGGGAGGCGGGGCCTGGGCCAGGTCCAGTGCAAGGAGTTGCCCAGGACCCTGCTGGGTGGTGGGCCTGCTGGTGTGTGTGTATGTGTGGTGCACGTGGTGTGCACGCACACGTCACCTGCAGATGGCCTTGTGGCTTAGAGCCCGCTGCGCTCTTGGTGCTGCGCTCCTGGTGCGCAGGTCGCTTTCTGTGCTTGTTTCTCTCTTTCTGAGACCGGTTAACCTCGTTTCCCTTGGCCTCCTGAGGGCCGGGATTACAGGCGAGCACCATGGTGCCTGGCTGGCTGATGGCTCTTCAGGAGGGAAGAAGAGTGCTTGGCGGGTGCTGCGTGCTCCCTGGCGGGGTGGGGCGAGCCTTTGTAGAAAGGGAGAAGTGGGGGTGCCCTGAGGTTCACCTTCTTGTGGTCTGTTACCATGGAGACGTGGGGAGGAGGCGGAGGACAGTCGGCTTGGCCCACACGGGAGGGGGGGGATTCACCCGTGACGGGGCCGTGGGGGGGGGAGGGCCTTCCGGAGGTGGGTTTGGGACGCGGGGTCTGAGCTGAGGCAGGCCCCGTGCTTATGCAAGGTGCGGGTAGGCAAGGGGCCTGGCAGCCCCCCCATCGTAGCTGAGGGGCCTCTGGGGTCTGCCTAGGGCCAGGAGAGGCCCTGCGGGGAGGGTCGTGTGGGAAGGGAGCCGGGACCAGGCTGCAGGGTGGGGACTGCTGCCCCCCATCCCTGGGTTCCCCGAGGGCCACACCCAACCTCCCCTGGCTCGCAGGGCTGGGAAGAAAGCAGCACTGGCGGGTGGGGGCTGGGGACCGGCCTGGGGGGCCCCCAGAGTCCAGTGGGGAGCCTAAGGGGAGAGAGAGGGGCTGCAGAGGATAAAGAGGGGCGTGGGCTGTCAGGTTGGAGAGGTGGGGCTGAGCTGGGGGGGGTGTCACCCTAAGACACCAGGGGAGACAAGGAGGCCTGGGAGCCCGGGCCAGGGTGGGCAGGAGGGAGCTGGGGGGGGGGAGTGGCAGGCACCAGGGCGTGGAGGGGGGTCAGGAGCGGCAGGAGCGGGCTGGACGTGGCCCTAGAGGTTGTGCAGCCCGGAGGCCGGTTGCTGTGGGAGGAGGGGGTGCAGGAAGCAAGCTGGCTCCTCCACCCAGAGAGAGGGGACGGAGGAAACATGTCCCCCGTACCGTGGCAGGGCCACCGCCGGGGCTGCCCTGGCCCCCCTTCCCCGGCGCACCGGTACGGCCTCGGGGTCCTCCCGTGACCCCCCCCCCCGGGGCATACATAGCCGAGGACGCCCATCATCCTGGAGGAGCCCCACCTTTCTGGTCCCCCAAACCGGAGCCCCGCACCGGCTGAGGGGAGGGGCGGTGTCCTGGGGCCGTGGGGACGGGCGGGAGGGGAGGCGGGAGGCGAACCCGGGACGGAGGGGCCTGGTGTGAGTGCAGGGTGTGGGGGCGGGTGAGTGTGTGCACGTGTGTGCACACGGACACCGCGTCGGCGCGGCGGGCAGAGCGCGCGTGGGTGTCCCGCACTCCCGGGCAGCTCAGGGGACCCGTGAGCCCCCAGGGGGCTGCTGGGCTCCCACGGGTTGGGGAGTCCCCGCGGGTGCCCGTCTTTATTGCGACGCCCCCTCCCCCTTATTCTGCGTGCCCGGTCCCCAGAGCTTGAACTCAGGACCTGGGCACTGTCTCTGCCTTCCTCAGCCCCAGGTGCTCTGCCACTTGAGCCACGGCTCCACGGGTAGCTTTTTGCTGCTGGTCAGGCTTCTTTCTTTTCTTGCTGTTCTGTTTTTCTTTTTTGCGGGGTGGGGGGGTGTCAAAGACTGGGACTCAAACTTGGTGTCTGCTGCCTTTGCTCATGGGCTGGTGCTCTACCTCCTGAACCATGCTTCCAACCCCAGGGCTGGGGTTCAGACACAGGGCTAGCTTCGAACGTTGCTCCTTGGGTCCCAGCCTCCCGAGTTCGCGAGGCTGAGGAGGGCTCGCGGCTTTCAGATACACTGTAATAAAACCAGCTGGGTGCAATGGCGGAGGAGGAGGAGGAGGACGCGGGTGCGGGAGGAACGCGGAGTGGCGCGCTGTCCCCTTCATTTCTTTTGTTGCCGCGAACCTTAGGGAACCTCATCCGCCTTGCGTCTGGGCCAAGCACAGGACGTGCCACCGTCACTATCTCACGCTGGAGCGGAAGCCTCGCGTCCGCCCCGTCCCCCCCCCCCCCCCCCCCCCCCCCCCCCAGGCAGCCGCCTCTGCTTTCGAGCTCTATAAATTCCTCTTTAAAGTGCAATTCCATGCGACTTCACAATAAATAAACACGGCGATGAGTTGGCCACTGGGAAACCCAGGGAGGCTCTCCAGGCCTCCGGAAGGGCAGGAGTTGAAGGAGCCTGGGCATCTGCCACCTTCTCCCTCCTTCCTCCTTTCGGCGGAGGGGGAGGGGGGGTCTTGGCTTGAGGACCCCCAAGTTTTAGTCTCTTTGCATTTGCCATCCCAGTTACTTCCCAGGTCCCAAGTCAGCGCCCATCTCCAAGCCTCGGAGCCTCTGGCTTGACAAGCGGGCCCCC
>NC_063177.1:54177611-54209101 GCF_023159225.1 Perognathus longimembris pacificus
AGCTCATCCAATTCTATTTGATCAGTGTTCACCCTGAACAATGCGGGGGGGGGGGGGCGGGGGGGCGGGTAACTCATGATTCAACTCAGGGCTTATGATTGCTAAGCAAGCACTCCACCCCTTGAGCCACGAGCCGGTCCCACCCCAAGGATGCGTGTGTGTGTGTGTGCGCGCGCGCGTGTGCGTGTAGCCACGCGCACACATGTGTGCCAGTACTGGGGCTTGAGTTCACCAGGGTGCTGTCCCTTCGCTGTCTTGGTTAAAGGCTGGCACTGTGCCACTGCAGCCACACCTTCATTTCTGGCTTTTCTGCCCCGGCTGACTTGGAACCACAATCCTCAGACCTTAGCCTTCTAGGTAGCTGGGATTACAGGCGTGAGCCACTGGCATCTGCCTTCCTAAGGGCTATTTTGCAGTGAATCCCTGGCCTTTTCCAGCCAATTCGGACAACTGAGGGTGTTTTGGGGTTTTGGTTTTTGATGCTGGGGGGTTTAGCTGCTTTGGGGGGGGGGGCGTAGAGCAGCAGCTCACTTTACCCCGTGAGGCTTCCTCTTTGCACACAGGCCTTGCTCCTGGGACCGCGTGCTGGCGCTCTGCTGTCGGGGGTCCACGCCTGGTGTGACAGCTGTGAGTCTCACAGCAGTGCCCGTGGTGTGGGCCAACGGCCCACGCCACGTGCCCTGGCCGCTCTCCATCCACCGCTGGCTTCCTCGGGCCTCGGCCCAACGCGTCTGCTACAGCAAAAGGCTTAGCATCTCCCCCAAGCCTGGAACTTTCCTGGGTGGGCAAGGAGAGGCATCTGGAACGTTATTCCCTACCGCCCGTGGAATGCCTGCCCCACCCACCCCTCCACGGTCTGGGTCCAAGTCCACTGCCATTCGGGCACGGGAAGATGCTTAGTGCGGCCCTGAGCTGGGGCTGGGGGACGGGCCGCAGCCCCGGGGGCGGGGGGGTCCCGCGTGTTCGTGTGACCTCGGCAGTGCTGCCTCCTCATTGGGAAGCTGGGGGGGCCTGCCAGCGCCCGGGACAGGGTCCAGCACATGGTGAACGTGCTAGGAGCGCGGCTCTACCGTGGTCAGGAATCGGAAGCAGGCTGCCTAGCTCAGAACTTGGGGAGCCAGGACCCAAACCCACACCCGCCACACTGCACACCTGTCCCCTTCCCAGCCTTCGCACAGCCCGCGGAACCACGGCGGGCTTGTAACTTGGGGTCTCGGGCAGGGCTCCGGAGGCTCGCCCTGCGATCCCAGCTCGTCAGGAGGCGGGATCTGAGCACGGAGGTTTCAAGCCGGCTCAGGCCGCAAAGTCCATAGATTCTTATGTCCAATTAACAAGCCAGAAGTGGAGCTGTGGCTCAAGTGGTAGAGCACCAGGCCCCGGGTTCAAGCCTAGGACTGGCACACATGCACACACGCACACGCACACACAGAGCAGTTGTGAATTTGGGCTTTGGAAGTGGGTTGAGTTGAACAGAGAAGAGAAGCCCTCGCCCAATGGAGGGAGCGGCTCGGGGTGGGCGGCAGGAGGTCAGGTGGGGCCCTGCTGACCGCAGGTGGGAAGGGCTGGTGTGGCGACACCAGAGCGGGCAGGGAGCGGCTCCCACCCCCCCAGCCCCAGCCCTACCACTTCCGCACAGGCCAGAGAGCCCGGGGGACTCAGCACCGAGGGAGGCAGGTGAGCAGGGGGGCGGGGCCAGGAAAAGGCTCCTCCCACCGGCTCCCAGGAGGCCCCCAGAGGCTCTGACTGCCCAGTGTGCCCCGCGTTTCCTTGACCTCGGCGTGTCTGCAGCCGGCTCTCACCCTTCACTCCCAGCCAGGACCCTGATCGAGCCCGGGAAGGTGGGTGCCTGTCACCACCGGCGCCCCAGGGTCCCCTCCCCGGAGGGACAGGAGCGCCCAGCCAGGAGCATTTCCTGCAGCTGAGAAGGGAGACCCCACTCCTGGTGTGGGGGGTGGGGGGGGTGGTGTGAACAGCGCCTGGCGCTTTGGGCTTTGGGCTGGGAAACCGCTTTGCTGGCAAATGAGCAAACACGTCTAAACCAGGCCAGGGGGGCAGAAGATGCAGACAAGCCCGATGGGTGGGAAGGAGTGATGGTTCGGGGGTGCCGCGGGCGGCCTGGGGTGACTCGGTGAGTGGGCGGGGAGCAGTGGGCATCACGGAACCCCGAAGGCCAGTGTCATCACGGAAGCTCTCCATTCGGGGTTCAGCCGCGGGCTAGGTTGGTGCTCGTGGTTTTTAGGGCCCAGTTCCGTTCCGTCTTCTCCAGCTCACGGGTCTCACCGGAGCCCACACTGTCCCGAGGGGTTGGCGCTTCCCGTGCCTATGCTGGGGGGCTGTGGCACACGTGGGGTGACCCCAAGATCAGCCCCCTCGCTCACGGTCCCCCCCACGTTCCCCGGGGATGAATGCGGTTTGCTCAGCAAGGGTCACAGTTGCAGCGTGAGCCGCACCTGCCGGATTTGGCCTTGTCCTGACATCCGGGGGGTTCTGCACGCAGCCCCCCTTCTGCGGCACCTCCGTCCTCGGCGTCCCGGGCCCGACGGACTCGCCTCCCTTCCCTTCCCATGCTCAGGCAGACAGAGGACCTGGCCTTCCGACCGCAGAGGAAAGCAGCAGCCGGGAACGCTCAAGGTTGGGCGAGGCTGCCCTGGCGGAGCGGCGCGGATCCCCGTCTGCCCAGCCGCCGGCCCGGCCTCCAGCGGCGGCGGGGCAGGAGGTAGCCGGAGGGCTGCGCCGTTCTCTGCATTCTGGAAGTGTTTGGTGGGCAGATGTGGGGTGCAGAAACACGCATCCCAGCTGTGACCTCAAGACGGTGCTCACACCTCAACCCTCCGCTGATTCCTTTGTGGCGTGTGCGTGTGTGTGTGTGTGTGTGTGCGTGTGTGTGTGTGCGTGTGTGTGTGTATCGGTGCATGTACCAGGACTGGAACTCAGGGCCTCGAGCTCTAGCTTGGCTGTTTCACTCAAGGCCGGCACTCTACCACTTGAGCCGTACCTCCACTTCTGGCTTTTGGATAGCTCGCTGGGAGTGAAGAGTCTCCCAGATTTGTCTTCCCAGGCTGGCTTTGAACCCTCAGTCCTTAGCTCTCAGCCTCCTGAGTAGCTCAGGCCACTGGAGCTGGGGCACCTTGGCAGACGGGGTGCTGTTTGGCCTCTCCCTCCCCACCAGGCACCCGCAGCCCCTCAGCCTCCCTCCTGCCGCTCCGTCCTCCCTCGTGCTGGCCTCCGTGGGGCCCACTCTCTGGCCACCCCCTCCCCCTACAAAGTGAGCCTCCGGGGGCCCCAGGCCTGGCTGGAGACTGGGATCCCCTTGTTTTGCCCATGCAGCTTGCACGCAGAGCAGGTGCAGAGCTTAGTGCATCTCTGCAGGGCGTCACCCAGGCCGGGGGCCGGGGGAGGGGCATCGACCACCCTGCCACCCGCTCAGGTCCCTCCTGGCCCCCCGCAGTTCTCAGAGGGCACCCTGGCTTCTAACACTGGAGAATTATTTCCCAGGCCTTCTATTTAGGTCACACTACACCCCCCCCCTCAATTTGCCAAAACCTGTCGGCTCATTTTTCTTTGCCAGTCCTGGGCCTTGAACTCAGGGCCTGAGCACTGTCCCTGGCTTCTTTTTGCTCAAGGCCAGCACTCTGCCACTTGAGCCACAGCGCCACTTCTGGCTGTTTTCTGTATATGTGGTGGTGGGGAATCGAACCCAGGGCTTCCTGTATGCAAGGCGGAGCGCTCTACCACTAGGCCATATTCCCAGCCCCGTCTGGTCATTTTGCAGGGATCATTTCACTGCAATGGCAAAGGCGGCCAGTGCTCGTGGGTGACGTCCCCCGCCCTCTGGCCACCGCTGGCCTGGGGGGGGGGGGTGTCGCTCCGGGCGCGGGTCCCGGGGAAGGCCGGTCAGCACCCCGAGGGACGCGTGACCGCGGGCCAGCGCCTTGCTGCGCGGGGACGGGTGGACGCGGACCCCACCTGAGCGCGCCCAGCGGCTGGGCTGGTCCCTTCCCCCCCCCCCCAGCTCCGTTCCCTCCGGCACAGGGCTGGGGAGCACTTCACCCGCCCCTGGCCTTGAACTCGCTCGGCTCCACTAAGCAGCCGGTTCCCAGGGACCAGAGGATCACATGCCGGGACCCGGGAGGCCTAGCCCCAGAGAGGGAGGGCCGGGAGGGGAGGACATGTTCCGGAACATTCCCAGAACACACTGCTCTCTTCCCAGGCCTCCTCTGGTGAGCTCAGGGATCGTCTGGGCCGGGGGCTGCGTGGCAGGGCCTGGCGACGGGGAGGAAGTGAGCTTGCGAAAGCTTCATCTTGACGAGATAAAAAAATTAAACAAACAACAGGATTGAAAGCCAGATACCGGGGCTTGAACTCAGGGACCTTGCACCCCGGGCTCGTTGTTTTTTTCCACTCAAGGCTGGGCTCTGGCACTTGAGCTCCGTGTCCACTCTGGCGTCTTGCTGATAAATTGGCCTTTTCCCTTTCTCCCGATCCTTCAGGATGCCTGTCCCCCTGAGTCTGCCGTCTGGTGCCCTCCAGGGCCTGCCGCCCCTGTCTCCGTGGCTGGGGGACAGTGACAGGGCTTGCTTGACAACCTGACCCCTTGCCCCTGGGGACCCTGAGCCCTGGGTACCCAGACAGACCCCGGGACTCACATAAGTGTTTCCTCCCGGGCCGGGAGGCGTGTCGCACGTCCCCAAGGGGTCCAGGCAGGTCCCCAGGACCCAGTTCTGAGATCTCCTCCCAATGCCTGTGTGGCCAGGCCTCAGCTCTGAAAAGGAGCAAATACAGGTGCCCCAACGTTTCGCTAACTCCTGGCCTAGAACCTCTTGCTGTCTTCAAAAAACCATTCTTTTTTGTTATTATTTTTATTCTCTTGAAGTCATGGTATCAAGGGATTCCAATTTAAAATATCATTTGTTCTTTATTTTTGTCTGTTGTGGGGCTTGAACTCAGGGCCTAGGCGCTGTCCCTGAATTTTCTGTCTCAAGGCTAGCGCTCTACCTCTTTGAGCCGCAGCGCCACTTCCAGTTTTCTGGTGGTTCATTGGAGATGAGAGTCTCATGGACTTTCCTGCCTGGGCTGGCTTTGAACCGTCATCTTCTGATCTCAGCCTCCAGAGCAGCTAGGATGACAGGCGTGAGCCACTGGTGCCTGGCTAATCTGTCAATTTGTGAGCACTGGGTATCTCAATCAATGTCACCTCTTCTGAAAATCATTGTCAATGAAATTTTAGCCGGGGTGTGGCAGTTCACGCCTGGAACCTCGGCCCTGCCGAAGGCTGAGGCAGGATCCGGTGAGCTCAGGAGTTGGAGGACAGCTCGGGAACGTGGCGGGAATCCACCTCAAAGCCTGCCTAGCCTGACCTGTGGGCAGCGCTGTCCGTGCTGTGCCCAGGCCCCCAGGGAGGGACACCCGGCTCCCCTGGGGCCTCTTGGCCCCCGTGTCAGCAGAGCCCAGCTCCCCCATGTCCGCTGCCCCCCCACCCCGGCCCTGCCAAGGCAAACAAAGCCTTAAAATCATGACGGAGGCTGACCCCCCCCCCCCCAAACATAGAGCACAGTCTAGAGTCTAGCCAGTCCCGGGTGGCTCTGGGGTTCCATCCTGCCGGTCACTGAGGACTGACCACACCCCCAGGCCTGGCGGGGGTCATCTGGTAACAGGATGACCCGTCCACGTGCCACCTCCACGGCTGAGGTCTCCAGTGACAAAGACGCCCTCCCTCTTCCTCCACTTGCCCGTGGTGGGCAAGTCAGCAGTGACCTTCCAGCTCCAGACCCGGCCCCCTGGCCCTCCGCTTATCTCTCTCGCTGACCACCAGGCACAGAGGAATGTTTGCACAAGAGTCACCCAAGGACACTGGGAGACCAGCGGGCCCAGGGCCACCTCAGGGCGCAGGGCACGGGGCGCGGGGCCTTGTCTGGGGACCGTGTCTGGGAACTCGTGCTGCTGGCCTGGCCTGGCCCCTCTCCACCGGGAGGGAGGGCGGAGCTTCTTGCTGAAATCACCACCTCACGCGTTCCTCATGGTAATCAACCTTCGTTTCCTTTCCTCTCCAAAACCCCGACCTCGTAATCTGTGTTCAGTGGGCTGAATTTCCAATGATCGGTCCACACCTGCTTAAGGCAGCGGCGGGGGAGGGGGGGGAAAACGGGGGGGGGGGTGCGGGGAGGGGGCTCGGTCTAAGGTCACAGCTCAGAGGCCTAGGCAGGGAGGAGGCCTGGGCTCCACCTTTATCTTTTGTGATGGGCTCACCCTACTGAGAGCCCCCCTCCCCCCTATATACAGGAGCAGAGTGAACCCAGGGGTGGGGCTGACTTTTTCGGGGGTGTGGGGGGGGTCCCAGAGCGCCCACACGGGGTCTGCCTGCAGGCCCAAGAGGGGGTCCCGGGGGAGGAACGGGAAAGATGGCGGCAGAGGTCGCCCCCCCCCCCAGGTCTTCACGTTGCCATGGCAACAGGGCTCCGGGGGCTGCCCTCCCCTCCCCTCCCAGGCCCTGCTGGGTCGGAGGCTGGCTAATGGGGGAGCAGTTACTCAGCCACTCACAGGATTGCGGGGGGAACGGGGAGCTTCTCAGGGTGACCCCGGCCGGGCCGGGAGCGTTCCGTGCAGAGTGGGAGCCGGGCCTCGGCCGGGGAAGAAGCGGCGGTCTCCTCTCCTCCACCGCCCTCTTTGTGGAACGGGTCCCCCACTTCAAACATGGGGCGGGCTCCCAGGCTGGCCCCGAGGGTGGCAGCGGCTCCCAGGTGCAGATGTGGAAAGGCCGTGGACGGATGGAGGCCCGCACCGCGCACCGCGTCCATCCCGGCCCTCCGGGTGGGACAGCCCGGGGGCTCCTCCTCTCACTCGCGCTTCCCTCGTTCCCGCCCGGTCCCCT
This sequence comes from Perognathus longimembris pacificus, assembly GCF_023159225.1. Classification (NCBI taxonomy): domain Eukaryota; kingdom Metazoa; phylum Chordata; class Mammalia; order Rodentia; family Heteromyidae; genus Perognathus; species Perognathus longimembris. The sequence continues at coordinate 54,184,480 of NC_063177.1, forward strand.
CGGCCGGCCCGCTGCGGCTGGGGTGGCGGGCGGGGCTGCGGCCGAGCCCTGGGGGTGGGCCCTCGGGGTTGCACATGGCAGCCTGACCCCCGGGGGAGGGCGGCAGAGACGGAGACGGGGGGACGCTGGGGGGCTCCCCCCAGACGTCACGAAGGGCAGTGGTTTGGCCAGAGATTGAGCTAGAAAGGCAGAGGCTCAGGCCTCTTCCGGCAGGGCCCAGCCACCCAAGGCCACCACCCTGGGGGGCTGGGTGGTGGGGGCGGCGCGCAGGGCCACCCCGTGGGTGTCCCGGCCCTCTCACTGGAGCAGACGCCACCCCCAGCTCAGTCGGGACGGAGGCCTCCCCAGCTGGTCCCATCCGAGGAAAGCTCACACAAATGGCACTGTGAGCGCCCTCAGGAGGCAGACCGTCCCGTCACCTGCATGGGTGCAGGGTGCGGGCAGCGCTGGCTCCGCTCTGAAGGCAGCCTGCGAGTGGGGGTCCCTGCCCTCCCCAGGGAGCAGGCGGGGCTCAGGATTCTCACGGGAGCCAGAGAGCCCGAGGGTGGCAGGGGGGGGAGGGGCTCCTCCGGAGTCCTGGGGCGTGGGGGAGGGGTCATGGCACAGCTGGCTTGGCACACTCGGCTCTTGGTGTTGCAAGGATGTGTGTGTGCACAGCCCGGACACAGACGTGGCTGAGCCCCGACGGAACGAGCAAGGGGGCAGCAGGGCCGTCCTTGGTTTCCACGTCACCCCTGCCACTGGAGAGGAGGTGGCGGCTATTGGGTGCACGGTGGGGGGTGGGGATTGGGGAGACAGAAGGGTTCTAGAAATGCTCCGGGGAGTGCCTTTCACGGAAGGGGAGCAGCTAAGGAGAGGCCTTGGCGTCCTCAGTCCCAGCCCAGCTCTGGCACTGGAGCCACAGCGCCACTTGTGGCTTTTTCTTTCTTGTTTGCTTTCTTGCTTTATTGGAGGTAAGAGTTTCACAGGTTCCTGCCTGGGCTGGCTTTGAACCTCCAACCTCGGGTCTCAGGTTCCTGAGTAGCTAGGATGACAGGGGTGAGCTGCCGGGCCCTGGCTTTGCATCCTTTCAAGCCGTGGGCAAGGATTTGCCGGCATCCCTCCCCCCCCCCCCCACCCCGCCCCACCGAGTCCCCTCTGGGCGCCGAGGCTCACCTCCTAAGCTTTCCCTGAAAGCTGCTTCTGCCCCACTGGGGCGGCCATGCTGGCTACTGGGCCAACACAGCTTCGGTGAGGCTCGGGGGTGGGGGGGGTGGGGCAAGGACTTGGGGCCCCCACGGGAACGAGCGACTCCCGGGAGAGGCTGAGGCTCCGCAGACCACGTCCACCCACGGCCGGGGTGGGGGGGGCGGCACCCATCGCGGGGGGGCGGCCACGTGGGCAGGCCCCTCGGGAGCAGGGCCGACTGGGGGAACCACGCGACTCCCCTCAAAGACAGGCGGAAGCCCGGCCCGGGCCCCCGCGAGGGCGGCTTGGGCGTAGGAGCTTCGCCGGCTCCAGCACGGGCGCGGATCTCGAACGATCGCCCTGGACCTCGGGAAGGGCCCGCGCCCCGACGAGGAGGAGGGCGAGCCGCGGCTGCGGGGGACCCAGGCCGGGGCTGGAGACGCGGGGGCTCCGGGTCAAGGCGGCCACAAGAGCGGCCTGGAGCCGGCCCACGGTCCCGCTCAAGCCTCCGGTCCCCCGTGTCGTGTGAAGCCACCCACGGCCCAGGAGACGAGCGGGAGCCCGCAGTTCTTGGTGCCACCGCCAGCGGCTCCCGCCACCCCCGAGAAAGGGGGTTCTGCCAAGGGGCCGGCAGGCGCTCCCTGCCTCCCCGGGCGCGTGGGGGCTTCCCGGGGTCCCGGGGTGCTGGCCCTTTGGACCGGCCTCCGAGGCCTCTCCTTTCCTCATTAGCCCACTGCCCCGTCCAGACAGCCGCTTCCTCCGGCCCGGCAGGTTCCAGCCCACCCCTCCCCCCGGCGCCGAAGGCCCCGGCTCTGAGGCCCCCCGCTGTGGGCGCCCCTCCCCGCCCCCCAGAGCCCCCGCTCTGACTCGCTCACACCAGGTGCCCGTCCACTTCTCTGGGGCGGACACCCGCCGGGCGTCCACCCTCCCATCCAAGCCCCCCACAACTCCCCCTCCAGCCCGGCAGCGGGCCCCGGGTGCCCCCACTCTTTGTCCCACCGTCTCTCTCTCTCATGCCCGGTAATTGTCGGGGTCCTTAGCCCCCCTCCCCCCCCGCGCTCCCCCCGACCCACGGGAGAGACGGGGAAAGCACACCCCGACCGGACGAGCCCAGAAAGGAGAAGGGTCGGCAGGCCGCCCGCACCCAGCCCCCCCTCACCGGAGGACAACCGGACGGCCCGGGAGTCAAGTCGGCGCAAGATCTCGTTTATTGGGGAAGTGCGTGCCACTCATATAAGGCACAGGAGCCAATCAGGTCTAAGATCGGCAGGAAGGGGCGGGATGAGCTGTCCATCAAGGGCGGAAGGGGGGGATGTCACCACCCACAGCATCACCCCCGGGTTATCACCAAAGACACTTGCAGCAGGCTGCGTGTGGTTGTGGGGCGCCGCCATCTTAGCCACGGGTGGCCCCACGACTGAGAAACAGGCGGGGCCGGCTAGTGGACTTCCGGGGGTGCCCCACAGGTAATTACGCAGAGCGGCTCGCCAAACACAGGGGTCCGCTTGCCTCGCCTTGCTGGTTTATGGCCGGCCACGTCAGACAGAGATGAGCAGCCGCAGGTTCGAACACACAGGGAAGGTCTGCAGGGCCCGGGGCAGAGCTGCGCTTCCTGGGGAGCCCTTGGCCCCTTGCCGGGGGGCTGGTGGGGTCCGGCCTGGCACGGTCGGGCCACTGGAGCCTGACTCAGCTGGGGCCCCTCTGAAGCCCCCCCAGGGAGAGGGCCCGTGGGTCCCCTGGCCTCATACGGGTACCGGGGCCGAGTTTTTCTCAGGGCGGCTGTTCGACCCCTCGAGCCATAGCTCCACCTCCAGCTCTTTGCTGATTAATTGGAGGGAAGAATCTCGCAGACTTCCCCGCCTGGGCTGGCTTTGAACCGCGCCCCTCAGATCTCAGCCTCTCCAGTGGCTAGGGCTGTGGGCGGGAGGCGCTGGAGCCCGGCAAGGAGGAGAGCACTTTGGGGGAGCCCCAGAGCCCTTTCCTCGGGGGAAGCAGCACAGGCTTGTGCCCCCCGCCCCCGCCGCCAGCCGCGTCCACCCAGGCGGGAAACCAGAGGGCAGAGGGGCCGCCCGGGTCTCGCTGGGGGCCGGGGCGGGCCGTCTGGGAAGGGAGTCTCCGCGGGCAGCCCTGGCCAGGGTGCGCATGCGCGTCTCCCCCTGGCCACGTGTCCGCCAGCGCCAGCCTCGCTCCGCAGCCGGGCGACGTTCCGCACCGTGCAGAGGAACGCATTTCCTCCGTGGGCGCGGCGTCCTTCCCGTGCCGGGGCCTGCCAAGGGCCGGCAGCCACGCCGGAGCCCAGGCTCCGGTCTCACCCCTCCTCCGGGCCCTGACCTCCTCCTCCGACTGCCCAGGTACAACAGTGACCGGCCGGGAAGATCTTGCAGGGCCTGGTTCTGAAACTCTAGAACCGGCCACGCTTCGCTACGTCAAATAACCACGACGCTCCTAGGCCCAGTGGAGTCGGGTTTCTAGACAGAAAAGCCTGAGGAAACCGCCACTTCACCCGTGGGTTTATCCATGGATGAGCACACGCCTAGGGGCCATGAGAGGCTCACCCTGCAGTCCCTCACTGCGGAGGGGTGGAGATCCAAGGATCACTGTTCGAGACCAGCCTCGGGCAGGTAAGTCCCTAAGACTCCATCTCCAAAATAACCCAAAAGGGCCAGGCTGGAGGCGTGGCTCAAGTGGTAGAGCACCGCCAGCCATGCAAGCAAAGCTCAGTGAGCTCAAGCCCTGCCATAAGAAGATAAATGACAACCATAAACACGGCTCAGAGAGAAACTTGGCTAAGCACCTTTTGCCACCGTGAAAGACCCACGGCCCCTCCCTCGGCCGTCCATCAGCCAGCACCTCTGAGGCCGGAAGGCCAAACTCCAGAACGTGCTTCTCGTAGCTCCAAGCCCACAGCATTTGCTCAGCATTTATTTATTTAATATCATTCAAACTAACAAATTTAAACAACCCGAACACGCAGCCGGCGGATTGATTACTGCACCATCAAATCCTAGCGTGAATTCTAAGCCACTAGATGACGCTGGGTTCCCCTGTGCGAAGTTCAAGGCCAGTGGGGAGTGTTCTCCGAGGAGAGGAGGCCGGGGGCCCTGGGGACCCCGGGGGGGGGCCGCAGACCCCTCAGCCTTCTGCGGCAAGGGGAGCGTCCGCCCGCTACCCCCCCACCCCGGGGCAGCCATTCCCTGGGTGCCTAAGCAAATCGAGCTTCCGTGGCGCCCTGTGGGCTCTGCATCATGCCTGGTACCCACGCGTTGTTTCTGCGCCCCAGGGTCTATCATATCCCCACACCGCTGGCTGCACTCTTTTTTTTTTTTTTTTTTTCCAGTCCTGGGGCTTGGACTCAGGGCCTGAGCACTGTCCCTGGCTTCTTCCCGCTCAAGGCTAGCACTCTGCCACTTGAGCCACAGCGCCGCTTCTGGCCGTTTTCTGTATATGTGGTGCTGGGGAATCAAACCCAGGGCCTCACGTATATGAGGCAGGCACTCTTGCCACTAGGCCATATCCCCAGCCCCTGGCTGCACTCTTGAGAGGCCCAGCGTGGAAAGCCAGAAGCCCCTGGGCTCAGGCACTGACGGGCAGGGCGTTTGCTTCTAACCAGCCGGGCAAGCTCCAATCCCCAGGCTCTCACCTAAATCACCGACCGAAAGGGCAGATCTCACACAGAGACGGGACAAGGGGAAGCCGAAAACAGAGCACAGTTTGATCCAGTGCATAGCAGGGCCAGGAAGGAAGACTGAAGAGACAGTGTTGGCTGATAGGTAGCCCTTATTCTTTTCTGCCACCTCATCTGTGGTCTGAAAGGCAGGTGTGATGGCCAGAACCCCAGCAGGCTCTGGGGACCACGAGGTAACCTGAGGATGGTGTTCCTAGGCTAAGGCAGTGGTGGGGGGGGCCCTCCAGCAGCCCACCCGCCCTCCCTCCCGTCAGAGAGAACATGAGGAAAAGCCCCCCCCCCCCCCGAGTCCTGGATGAGCTGGGTTTTCATGACGCAATTCCGTGGCTCTCGGGAGAGCTGGGGCTCTGTGTGAGGGTGGAGCCGCTGGGCTGGTCAGCAGGAAGCCAGACTCCCTGGACCGGAGAATTCCTCAGGATGATGCAGAGAAAGGAACCCAAGGAATCCACAAGTCCTGGCACGGGAGGGCGCCGCCCACAGCCCTCTTCCCCGCAGACAGACAGCCCGGGAAGAGGCCCAGGGCTGCCACCCAGGGCCGTCGGGCGCGGAGAGAACTCTTACAACACCCAGAGCACGGCACGCACCCAGCCCAGCCAGGCCCGGGAGGCAGGCAGGCCCGTCACCTCGGCCGCGCGGCCTGGGCGTCTCCAAGCCCCTGGGGGAGGGGGCCGGCCACCCCCCACCCCCCCCACCCCCCCACCCCCCGACCCCCCCCACCCCCCCACCCCGTGCGTGACTCTAACCTGCGGCCAAGCGCCCCGCTGAGCCAGGCCGGTTCCCGGCGACACTAAGGGTGTCACGCCAGCGGTGGCTCGCAGTCCCTCCTCCTGGGTGCACGCACAGGCCGTGGCTACGGAGGAGAGCGCGGGGGCCGCCGCTTCCCCTCCGCCCAGCCCGGAGCCGCTTCCCGGAGATCTCCCCGCCGCCTCGGCACCCCGCGCCCCAACCCCTTCTCCCTCGGCCAACCTCCCCCCCATCCCCCCAGGCTTCCCTTCTTCTCGTCCATCCCCCGTTTCCCAGCCTCCTCACAAGAGGGGGCTCCCTCTGCCCCGGTCCCCCATTTCCCAGCCTCCTCACAAGGGGGGGCTCCCTCTGCCCCGGTCCCCCATTTCCCAGCCTCCTCACAAGGGGGGGGCTCCCTCTGTCTTCTCGCTCACCAGACCCCAGCACATCCCACGTCCAGGCTGGTCCACGCCCGGCGGAGGCGCACACCCCCCTTCCGTACGAGTGCACACACGCGAGAAGCGCCACGCGACTTTAATGGCGGGGAGGGGGACCTGGCCCGGGCTCCGCTCTTCACCACCCGACAGCCAGGGCGGCGGTGGGCACTTGGGAAACTTTCTAGTAATTTCTTGAAGCTAGGGGAGAGGCAGATGGAAGCGGGGGGCCCCCTGGTGGCGGGTTGGGGGAGGTGGCTGCGGAAGGAGGGGAGGCCGGGGAGGGGGCGGCGTGGGCCCCCCTCTACTCCAGGAGGGTGGAGTTGAGCAGGTAGAAGGGGCGGACGACGGCCTGGTAGCCGCCGAACGTGCCCGCGGCGCAGGGGAAGGAGGAGGCTGGCTTGGAACCGTTGGCGTCCAGGGCGCCGGGGATGGGGGCCTTGGCGCCCTGGAAGTCCACCACGTCCACCACGAGCCCCCCCTCGCACAGCATGAGCGCCTTGTTCTCGTAGCCCACCGTGGGGTCCGAGGCGCCCCCGCGGGTGAGGCCCAGCGCCGGGAGCTCCTCCGGCGAGCAGGAGAAACCGTAGTTCCAGCAGTCCTGCATCCGTTCCAGGTAGACGAGCGTCCAGGAGACCAGCCGGTCCCGGAACAGGAAGCTGGGGTGCAGGGGCGTCTGGAAGGTCTGGTAGGAGGGGTTCGGGTAGCCATAGCGTCCGCTCCGGTAGCCGTGGCTCCCGTAGTAGCCGTAGCCGATCTCGTTGCTGGAGGGGAACCTCCGCTCCCGCGGGGCCGCCAGGGAGCCGTTGCTGATGGCGGCGCTCCAGTTGGCCGCGGTGTAGACGCGGGGCCGGTAGGCGGGCGCGGGTGAGGTTGAGGCCGGCGTGCCGGGCCAGCAGCGGCAGGGGCACCGTGTGGAACTCCAGCGCCTGCAGGATCTTCCTCCGGAACAGCGCCTCGAGGCGCCGGTACAGGGGGCAGCGTGAACTGCAGCTGGAACAGCTCCTCGGGCGCCATCATGGGGAACCGGATGTGCTCCACCAGGCCGGCCGCCTCCCGGGGAGACAGGCCCCGCTCCCCGCTCCACGCGGCCACGGCCTGCAGCAGCGCCAGCTCGCTGGACACGGCCACGTCGCTCTCGGGGAGCAGGGCCTCCAGCAGGGGGCGGGGGACCCGGGGCCAGGCCTCAGCCCGCGTCAGGGCCTCCAGGTTCCAGGCCAGGAAGCGCACGCACAGCTGCTCCAGCACGGGGTCCCGGGAGGCCCGCGCGTACGCGTACAGGTCCAGGGCCTGGTGGAAGGAGGGGTCCTCGGGGAGGAGGGCGGCGAAGAGGCGTCCGCAGTAGGCCTGCAGCGCCTCGGCCCCGAAGGCGGAGGCCAGCTTGTGGAGGCATTTCACCGACGACAGCGTGACCTCAATCCTCCGGGAGTACAAGTACCTGAGGAGGGGGAGGAGGAGGGGGAGGAGGAGGAGGGGGAGGAGGAGGGGGCAAGGGAGGTCACGATGGCCGCCCCGCAGGACAAAGCTCTGCCCTGGGCCCCTCCAACACCGTGATCTACTGTCACCTCGCCACGGACCCGCTGAGACACCGCCTTCCAAACCCCGAATCTCCGGGTGGCGGATGGGCACTTGGGGGGTGTTGGGCCCCGGGGTGGGGGTGGGGTGGCCGCCGCCGGCCGCCATCGCCGTGTCCCCTGCCGCCGTGGACGCGGCTGGCAGGCGTGAGCGGGTCCTGCGTGGGGGCTCCCACCCCCCTGTCCTGTGGCGTGTCCACGCGGGACCCCTGCGGCCCTGCTGGGCCTGGGTGGGTGTCCACCTGCCCCCCGACGGCAGGCTCTCTCTGCTTTCAGTGTGTCCTCCAGTCCAGGCAGAGGGGCCAGGCCCCCCGTCCTTCCTGCACGCAGACCTTTGCCTATGTCCACAGGCTCCTGCCATGGACGGCATTGCCCGCCCGCCTTCCCTCCCTTCCTCCCTCCCTTCCTCCCTCCCTTCCTCCCCCCTTCCTCCCTCCCTCCCTCCCTTCCTCCCTCCCTCCCTCCTCGGGCCCGGGGCCTCGACAGCCCACACTCAGTACTGACGAGCGGAGGAGGGACACAGCCGGAGAGCCTCCTGCCACTTTTCTGTGTCAGCACTGGAGGGGTGGTGGCCTCCTGGGCCACCGGTAGCCCCCTCCAATGTCAGTGCCACCAAATCACCCCCCGTCCGGCACCCCCCCCACACCCCCCCGTCTCGTCTTCCGGCCCGGTCCGGGCCCAGGCTGGTCTAGCAGTTCAGAGCCCCAACTTGGGAACTGGGAATCTAGAGAGAAGAAAAGACTCCACGCGGGGCTGAGGCCAGAGGAGGCGGCTCCACAGCGAGGCAGCCGGCGTGTCAGCCGGAGGCCACGGGGGGACGCAGATGGGGGGCGGTGTGGGCAGAGCTGAGGGTGGAGAGGCTCCCTGCACCTCAGAGGGCCGGGTGGGCCACAGCACAGGTTCACCGCACCTGTCCTGCCTGCCCTGGGGGAGGGGAGGGAGGGAGGGAGGGAGACGGTCACCCACGGACACGGAGCCAGAGAGCGGAGACGGCAGAGACAGCGACAGGCGGAGCCCCAGAGAAAGAGAAGCAGGAACACAGACAAACTCAAAGGGGGCGACAGTCCGATTGAGAGAGAGAGAGAGCGAGAGCGAGCGTGCACCTGCCAGGGCACACCCACGTGTGCTTCGCACTGACCACAGGCTGCGGCCCAGGCCGGCAGGCTGGGGCTTCAATCGCTGTTTAATACTGAACGGTAGAAATGGAGCCCACTAGGAAGGGAGCAGGCTACCTACCAACTTTAGCTGGCTAGAAAATGTTTTAACCTGTTTTTCTTTTTTTTTTTTTCCCCAGTCCTGGGCCTTGGACTCAGGGCCTGAGCACTGTCCCTGGCTTCCTTTTGCTCAAGGCTAGCACTCTGCCACTTGAGCCACAGCACCACTTCTGGCTTTTTCTCTATATGCGGTGCTGGGGAATCGAACCAGGGCTTCCTGTATGCAAGGCGAGCACTTTACCACTAGGCCATATCCCCAGCCCTAATCTGTTTTTCGTGGACAATACTGTTCTCTCTTAAAGCTTCGAGTCCTAAGAATAAAGGCGAGTAACCTTATTTGGTGGTGTCAGAGTCTGAACGCGAGGCCTCACATTCGCTACTGCCGAGCCACGTCCCGCCCAACCCTATTTTACCGTTATTTGAGGTTATTTTCTAGGTGATTCTGAGATGGGATCTCACTTTCTGCCCGCCTCTTGCTGCTCCTATCTTAGGCTTCCCGCCAGCCCTGGCAGGGAAGTCCCCGTGAAACTCTTATCTCCAAGTAACCACTCAAAAGCCAGAAGTGGCGCTGTGGCTCAAGGGGTAGAGCGCCGGCCGTGAGCACAGAGAGGCCCAGGGACAGCGCCCAGGTCCCGAGTTCAAGCCCCACAGTCAACCCCCCGCCAAAAAAATTCTTCAAAAAAAAAAAATTCTGCTTCAGAAAACAAAGCCATGAAGGCCTCTAGTGGGGAGGACCCTGGCCTCGAGTGGGGAGACCCCGGCCTCGAGTGGGGAGACCCCGGCCTCGAGTGGGGAGACCCACAGAGACGCCCTAGGTGCTGAGGGAGGCTCCGCCGCGGTATGCAGCCTTAGCCTGGATCTCACCTTCCTTGTCTGTAAGGGGCTCCCAAGACCTGGTGGGGCTGTGTGCGCAGCTTGTGCGTGCGTGTGTGTGTGTGTGTGTGCGTGTGCGTGTGCGTGTGCACGACTGTGCTCTCATCAGCCGCTGTGTGCGCTGCCTCGCCCCTCATTCCGGTGGATGCTTCTGGAAGGGAGGAGGGCTTGGCTGGCTTACCTGATGAAGTCCCTCAGGAAGGGCGCGCACTCCGAGTCCACGCTCATGGTGACGTTCCTGCCGGGCTCCCCCGCCAGGGCCCGGGCCTCGGGGTTGGCGGCCAGGATGAGCCGGTGGGCGCAGAGGTGGAGCTCCTCCTGGCCCCGCACCAGGAAGAACAGGTCGCAGTCCTGCTGGCTGTCGAAGATCTGGGCCAGGGCGTCAGGCAGCTCCCCGGAGAGGTCGAGGACGTGAGCGCCTGTGGTTTCCGGCAGGGAAAGAGGGGGCCGCGCTGTGAGGGGCGGGGCCCCGTCCCCCAGTCCCCCCAACCTAGGAGGCCAGGCCCCAGGCCCCAGGCCAGGTACCCCCCTCCCCCCCCACCATAGAGCAATGGCTTACGCCGCCTTCCGTGCAGGCCACTTCCCAGCCACCACTCACCTCGAGTCCCCAAGGCCAGCAGCCATACCCACAAGAGCCACAGGAGCGCCATGGCGCGCTTGGGAGCCTAAGCCTGCGGAGGAGGGACGGACGCAGAGGGTGAGGACGCAGTGACAGCCCGCGGCGCGGCGCGGCTCCGTCCTTCTGTCCATCTGTCCACCCTCCAGCCCAGCGTGCAAAGGGCTGGGTCAGGCAGGGCCTCTCCTGCGGTGGTGTAGTCTGGGGGGGCGGGGCTGAGGAGGAGCTGGAGCGGGGGGGGGGGGGGGGGGGGGGGGGGGAGGGTCTGACTCCACCCAGGGGGAACGGGTGGGCTGGGGTGGGGGTGGGGCCTCCTCAGCTCAAGGTTCACTTGAGCCACGCCTGCCCATGTTTGTTTTAGATACTGGAGTATGAACTCTGGTTTTCACACTTGCTAGGCCCCTGCTCTACCCCCCGAGCCCCTCATCAGGCTCCTAGGCTGCAGTTATTCAAGTAGGGTCTTGGGCTTTTTGCCTCCGAGCTTGATCCTTCTGCATCTGCTTCATGAATATTTAGGACTACAGATGTGCCCCACGGCACTGCCCAGTCCAGGGGCTTGGACTCAGGGCCTGAGCGCTGTCCCTGGCTTCTTTTCTCTCAAGGCTAGCACTCTGCCACGTGAGCCACTTCTGGCCTTTTCTATACATGTGGTGCCGAGGAACCAAACCCAAGACTTCATGTCTACGAGGCGAGCACTCTTGCCACTAGGCCACATTCCCAGCCCTGCACATTACTTCTATACAGTTCTAAATGCCTTTTCCTCCTCCTCCTCCTTCCCCTCCCACCCTCCTCCCGCCCTCCTTCTCCACTTCCTCTTCTTATGGTACTGGAGATTGAATCTAGGGCCTTAGTTACGCTCGCGAAGCAGGTAGGTGTCCTACCACTTAGGCCATAACTCCAGCCATTTTTTACTTAGGTCATTTTAAAACAGTGTCTTATTTTATGTCCTGGTTGACCGGGGCTGCAATCCTTCTATTTACACTTTCCTGTGTCGCTGGGAATGACAGGTGCAGGCCAGCATATCCAGCTACCGTCTCCTGCCTCGGATAACAGGTGCGAGGCATTGTGCTCAGTCATTAAGTGAGATGGAGTCTCTCAAACTTGTCTTCCTGGGCTGGTCTTAGAGTGAGATGTTCTCCTTCCTACCCCTGCCCTATCTCCACCTCCCCAGCAGCCAGGGTTGCAGGCTCGAGCCCCCACAGCGGCCGATGCTTGCTTCCTGGCTTCCTGCTGCTCAGATGGGGCGCAGCGGGCTGCATGCACAGAATAGCAGGAAGCACGGAACTGAAGCTCCTGGTCCTCGTACGGACCAGGGGTCCCGCCCCCCCGCCCCCCCCAGCACAGCTCTCACGGGCCTTACTGTGACTACTGAGAAAGAAAATGCCTTAGCAACACCCCACTTGACAAGTGAACGAGCTCAAGCCACTCCCTGCTGCCCGCCGGAGGCGTCAGCGTCCCCGCGCCCGTTCCAAGACCACCCCAGCCTTCTCTCAGGGGTGCTGCGCCCCGGAAACCTCAGTCGCCTTCCCTACCAGCCTGAGCACGGTGGCCACCGGCTTTGTTTAGCCTGCAACAGGGTCTCGGGGCCTTGGCAACTGGCCAGCCGGCGCCCGGGACCCCGGCCGGAGGCTAGTGCGTCCTCGGATGGGGGCTGACTTCCAGCAAGGCGGCCGGGACCAGGCTTCCTGGGCCGGCCCTCACGGCACCCCCGTGCAACTCTGGGAAAGGCATTCTGCACTCAGACGTGTCCAGACCCGGGATGGGATGTACAGAGCCCGGAGAGGGTGGAGGGCTGGACTCCACCTAGCTTGTCCCTTCAACCGGACCGGTGCGCGGCGCGCAGCCCGCCCAACGGCATGCGGAGGCCCCACAGAGCTCAGGAACTCTGGGTGCCCGGCTGCAGGCCTGAGGGGAGGCAGGGAGGCGTCCCCTCCCCCACCCCACCGTAGAGAGAGGGGTCCCCACCCGAGCGCCAGAGGCTGAGGCTCACCTGCCCGGCTGAGCGCGGCTGGGGCGCTGGGGTCCTCCGGGGGCGAAGTGTGCGAGGCTGGTCCCGGGAAAGGCTCAGAAAGCCCCGTCTAGTTTCGATTTGCAGAAACCACATGACCAAGCCTTCTTCTGGGGTTGGCTGCAGACAAGAGACCTTGGGCTCCTTCTTTACTCAGCAATGGGGCCAAAGGGGAAGATGGGACCAGCAGGCCCCAAGGAGCTGAATCTCTGGGAGCTGATGGAGCCCCCCCCCCAGGTGTCTCCTGGAGGTAACGGACTGGCTAGTGCTGAAGTGCACCCCGCAAAGAGTTCATGGAGCCCTGAGCATGGAGAGAATCCTGTGCTGACCCCGAGTGACCCCCGAGCCTGTGTAGGGGCAGGGAGGGACAGGGGCCCTGCTCCCATGGAGCGGCGAGCCCGGGCCTCTGCCCCCCACCTCCTGACTGTCCCGAGGGCCTGGCCGATGCCCACAGCTCCACCGCCCCCCACCCTGCCATTCCCTGCACGTGAAGTGTGTGCCTCGTTTCCTCTTAGGGGCTCCCTGCACTCAGCCCTGGGGCTCCAGGCCCTCCCACCCGCGTTTCTCAACAGAGGCCGGGCGGGAGTCACCTGTAACTCAGAACAAGCCGCGGGGCTGCGCTTTTGACGCCTCAGGCTGGGGACAGGGGTTCTGGTCCCCCTCAAGAAACCTTGAGCCCAAGGCCAGCGGAGGCCAGCTCTTCCGTGACCACTTCCCCAGGCGTGAGGCCTCCCGCCACCACAAGGCCACCGGGTCGTCTGGTGACATGGCCCTGGGGCGCGGCTGGAGGCAGTCTGGGGGTCAGGGGAATTTTACAGTCTCATGGGACCTGGGGCCCATGCCAGCAGACGCGGAAGCCCCAGCATCCCCCCATTGTCTCCAGTGGCCTTGGGGTGAGCGGGGCCCCAAGGACGCATGGATCCAGCTCGGTTGCTCCGGGAACTGGCTAAGGGAAGAGCCACCAGAACTCCTCAGGGCTTCTGTCCTGGGGACACCGATCGCTGGCACGCCTCCAGACCCCCAGGGCTCTTTCCATGACCCCTGTGCTCCTCGTCCTGCCTTCCTGCCACGCCGGTCAGGGAGCCAGCAGGGAGCAGCGGAGGCAGGGAGCAGCGGACCGACTCTTCCGGGGCACCTGCGGCTGAACCGCTCAGCTGTGACCACTGGGGGGCTGTGGGGTGCAGAGGGGCTTGCCTGGGAGGCCTCGGCCTCGGGACCAGGGGCTCCCTTGTTCCTATGCCAGGACTGCGTTAACTCCCAAGGATGCTACCTCGGGACCCAGAGCAGGCGGGGAAGGAGAAAGGCCAGCCCTCCCAGTCCTGTTAGCTGGCACCGCGTCTACACAGCCAGGACTGTGACTGCTCAGCCTGGCTGTCTTTCATTCAACCTGGCTATGCTCATGTTTGAGGACAAGATTCAGCATGAGGGCTCTGTACGCCCATAGGAGGCAGGTGCACCACACATGCTGGGGACACCTGCCTGGGTGGCCTTGTACCCCATTTTCAGGCACAGGAGGGAAGCCAAGCGTGGCCTGGCAGGGTCACCTTGTGAGCCCTCCTGGGACTCACCTGCTCACAGATCACCTCGGGACAACATTCCTGAAAGTGGGGGAGGGGGAGGTTAGAACGGCCCCAGCCACAGGGCACTTGAAACTCAGAGCCCTGTTGGAAGCCGGAGCCTCTGCCCCTGCCGGTCCAGTCCTGGAAGCTGTCGGGTGGTGGGTTCGAGGTAGACCGTCGGGGAGGGCCTGTCCCTGGCTTCTCCGCCTCATGCACGGATGGAGCCTGTGCTCCCCGCGCCTGCGCCCCCCAGAACCAGCCGGCTCCCAGCAGCCAGCAGACCGGACACAAAGGAGAGCTCACATTCTTGGACATTTATTGTGGACAAGAAACAAACAAGGAAGGGAGGGCACAATCATTTCGCTGACAGCCGGGAGAAGAGGGCAAGAAAGGGGCTACTTTACAGCCTGCAGGCCCCAGACGCGGGGGAAGCCCCCACACGGACACATCGGAAGCCCCCGTGGGCCAAGCCCCGAGCCTCCGGCCTGCTCCTCCCACCTCCGTGCTGTGAGTGGCACGTCCCCCAGGGGCTCGCGGCCCAGCGGGCCGGGGCGGAAGGGGGGCCTGAGAGGGAGGGCAGGCCCCCCGCAGGAGAGGCGCTGCCGGCTCCCTGCCTGCGAGAAGAGGCCCACGAGGCCCAGGCCCGGCCAGGCCAAGCACCCCCTCCAGGTGGCTCTGCCCTGCCCTGAGGGCTGACGTGGGAAAGAGGGGTGAGTCCTTTCTTTCTAGAATGGGCATGTGCCAACCGGCCCGCCCCACCTGTGACTAGAGTTTCAACAAGAGGAACAGGAGCAATGGGGACCTCCGCCTGCCAGACACCCCCACTGGGAAGAGGAGGGGTGGGCCCTGGGGAGAAGCCCTGGGCAACAACAGGGACAAGAACAAAGAACAAAACAGACCCGGGCCAGGGGTCAAGAGCAGGCCTGTCAGAACCCAGGGCGTAACACATTCAAGTCGCTTGTGACAGTCGTAGAGAACGTGGCACGTTCTGCCCGTGGCTAGGATCAGAGACCAAGGGCACAGAGGCCCTGGCACTGAACCCGTTGCCATCTGTGGCAGCTTGGCTACATCTTCCCGGCTGCTGACCGTGATTGCTCTGGGTGACAGAGACCACCTTCATAAAAATAAGTTAACCATGGAACCGCAAAGTACTGCACGGCTAGTGTCCCCCTGAAGGGAGGAGTCCGCGGCAGTGAGGAGCGGCCTGTGGCTCCCCGGGGGGGTCCCCCCCCCTTCCACAGCCGTGTAAACATTCACTTTCCAGGGGTCGGCAGGGGTGCGAGGGGCCGGCTGATGAGGAAGGAGGGGCCTGCTCTCAGGATGGGGTACCCGTCGAGGTGCCCCCAGCAGTCACGGGACAGAGAGCACGTGGAAAGGCACGGGAGGTGGAAGGGAAGGAGGAAGCGCGTGGGGGATTTGGAGGGCGCCCGCGGGGTCCGCTCTGCACGCCCGCGTGTCCGCGTGCAGGGCCCTGGCCGGGCACTCGGGGCCGAGGCGCTGCTGTCGGGGACCCGCGCCTTCCCCGGCGCCAGGATGTCACTCCCGCGGCTGCCTCGCTCGTCCGGGGCCGAGCTCCCTGTTCTGGGAACCGCGAGGCTAGACGGACTCCTCACGGTGACAAAGAGGAAAAGAAACGAATCAAAGCGTGCTCCTCCAGTGTTTATGAAAACCGAGTCCTGACGCGGCCACGCGTGCCGCGGGACTCGGGCGGCCTAGATGAACTCTATCCCCTCGTACTTCACGCTGCCGACCTTGGTCTCGGGCAGGAGGAGGCGGCCGTCCAGCGTGAAGGCCGTGACGTAGGTGGCGACCCTGCCGCCGTCCTCCTCAGACTTGAGGGCCAGGATGATCTGGTCGTCGGTGTTGGGGACGAACTTGAAGGAGGAGAAGCCGTGGGTGGGCACCAGCTCCCCCACGCGGCTGACGGAGATGTCCCCGAAGTCGGGGCTGGCGCTCAGGAGGAGGTTGGTGCCCCTCCGCTCGTCCTCCTTCTCGCTGTACCGCTCGTGGCTGGCCCTGCGTGGCAGGAAGAACCAGCGCTGCAGCGTGTCGCTCCAGCAGGCGGACTCGTGGATGAGGTAGCCTGTGGGCACAGCGCAGACGCGGTCAGCACGGCCCGCCCTCCAGGGGGCAGATTGGCGGGCGGGGCGGCCTGGGCACCCCACAGACCCGCTCACCCCGCCCCGCGGGGCGGCACGGCCGTTCCTTCCCGACGCCCACACTGTTCACAACAGGAGGGCTGAGGCTGCAGCCCTAGGGGTCTGGCTTGGGTCCCCTCTGGGTGTCTGGCTGCTCTGGGGTCATCCTGAGCACACACCCGCAGTGGACCGGGGCCCTTCCGTGCCTCCCTCCCACCCCCCAACGGTCCCCAGAGGCCCAAGGGGCTTTGCCTATTATCTTTCCTTTTATATTTCTGTTCCAGCCATGAGGAACAAAACAAACAAGTATTTTTTTTAAAGGTCCAGAGAAGAGACAGAACAGGCAAATCTGGCTGTGGGAAGAACCAAGGGTGGAGGAGGCCTGGAGGCCACTGCTAAGCTGGAAGAAGCCTGGTTGCACCGCTGCTTCTGGAAGGAGCTTTTGGGACTAAGCTCGCTGCCCTGCCCGCTACCCTGCCTGCACCTGGCCCGACTGCCCAGGCCTCCCCGAGAGAAACCAAGGCCATGGGAGAGGGGAGGAAGGCCCGGCTGGCACCCCACTGAGCACCTGAGGGCCAGGACCCCAGCCTCGGAACGGAACGGAGCCAGTACGCCCCGAGGCCAGACCACATCTGTGTGGTCCAGGGGGCTGCTGGCTGCGGGGACCGGGGCTGGTTTGTCAGGGCCCTTGAAGAACACAAGAAAAAATGGCTCCTTTGCTTCAGAACGCCCTGGCCCGGGGGCACGGCGGCAGGAGTCACCAGGGAGTGCCTGGGGGGCAGGCGCGGAAACGGACGCAGGCCAGCCCCCATCCCCTAGGCCCTTACCTGGCGGCCGGATCCCAGCAGCAGCCCTGAGAGCATTGTAGCTGGACACCCAGTTCTCGTGGTCCACACCGCCCTTGTGGCCCACGACCTTCACCCACTCGGGGTTCTCGTTCATCACCTCCCCCGTGGTGGTGGTCCACTCCTTGCCCAGACCGCCCACGTACAGGTGTTCGTCCTTCACGGCCAGCCACTCAGCCTTGAAGCCTGGGGCAACGAGAGGAGGGGCGTGCCTGAGACTCCAGGCCGGCCCTGCTCCAGGGGCCCTGTGACCTGCAAGGGCTCCGGTGCCCAGTAAGAGCTCTGGTGTCTAGCAGTCCCAAGTCACCACCTTGAGCAAGGGAGGAGCCCGGGTAGAGGCTCCTGCCCCGGGCTGCGGGAGTCGGCACCCAGATCCCTTCTGCTCCTCCCCCTCCCTTCCTTCTGCCCTGGAGGAGAGCCTGCCTCAGGGGCGGCTTGGGCAGGACCCGTTCTGCTCATGACGCGCCCTCCTCCATCGCAGCCCCCTTCCCACGGGTGCCTAAGACGCCCAATTCCTGCTCCTCAAGCTGGGTCTGCGGGCTGCACGGCAGGTGTGAAGGCGCTCCGCGGCCCCGGCCGTGCCTGCCCCTCAGTGCCACCTCTGAGGGCTGGGGGGACCATCTTCACTTGGATGCATGTGCTCAGGAGGGCGTTGGCTTTGTCAGCTGCCCCATTCACTTGGCTTCACCGGCACCACACAGCTGTCCTCCTGGTCTTGGGGCACACTCCTTCCTGGCCCCACCTCCAGGGTGCTACTGCCTTACCCTCGGTATCCGAGTCTCCTGGGGCTTCTTTGCTCCTCCCCTGCGAGAGGCCAGCAGCCTCCGGAGGTTTCTCTGCAGGTGGCTCCGGAGGGCCTGGATGGCTTCCTGTGGCTCCAGTGATGTCATGAGTCCCATGAGCCACATCCTTGACAAGCCGCCCCATTTACTGAGTGTCCCGGCCACAGGCCAGCCCCAAAGCCTCTCGTGTCACTTCCTTCCACTTCTTGGGGGACACACTGGCCCACACAATGGCAGCTAGAACCCTAATGGGAGTGTGTAGGAAATAGGGTGAAGACTCTGACCCCTACGTGGACACATCTGCCAACTCCCTATCTTGGCAAGCACCAGGGACACTGTGGCCTGGCAGACTAGGGGGAGACGTGAGCCTCCTCAATGCGAGTCCTCCCCAGGCTCTTCCCTGACACGGCCATCTGGCCACGTTGGCCTGCTCTGGTGGCTGTCCCTTGCCCCATGGAAGAAGCAGTGGCCCAGGGCAGGCTCTGCCCCCCAGTCCAGCAGCCGGGGCTGACCCAGGTTTAGTAAACTGACATCAGTCTCAGAGCAGGCTGCAAACACTGGCCTCCATGGTGAGGCATGTGGCGGGTGTATCCCCAGCACGATCCACACCCCTGAATAACTGGAGCCTGGCCACGGAGGGGGATGGGGCAGTAGAGGCGGCGCTAAGGGCTCAGGGCTGGGGAATGCCCAGGCCGCTGGCCATGCAAGGCTTGCAAGACAACTCGGCACACAACAGGACAGGTGTTACACTGCCTGTGGCCATCTGCCTGTATTGGTCATTTTACATGGGCCACAAATGATGTTACAAATAGCCCAATGGCCTCTGGTAGAAGAAGGGTCCTGGGCTGGGTGTGTGGCTTAGCGGTGGAGTGCTTGCCTAGCATGCATGAAGCCCTAGGTTCGATTCCTCAGTACCTAATACACAGAAAAAGCCGGAAGTGGCTCAAATGGTAAAGTGCTGGCTTTGAGCAAAAGAAGCTCAGGGATAGTGCCCAGGCGCTGAGTTCAAGCAACAGGACTGGCAAAAAAATAATTTAATAAAGAAAGAAAAAGAAAAACACTCTCCACGCTTATTGAAGTCCATTCTGGAGGGAGCTGCTTGCTCTGGGAGGCCACTAGGGATCCGATCAAACCTAGAAGGCCCTCTGTGCGGTGGGTTTGGTTTTCACTCAGGGCTGGGGGCTCAGAGGGGGAGGAAGCAGCCTGCTCTAGACCTGTGGTCTTCACCGGGCCGGTGGGTTACTTCCCGAGTTCAGAACAAACCACGGCCCTCGGGCTCTAGAGTGCCTGGAGAAGAAGTGCCGAGAGAGCAGCTCCCTTACCTTTTTCTTCTGTTCCATCACCGTCAGACAGAATCACCCAGGGCACAGCCTTGGTGCCCTCGATCTGGTAGATGACCCCTGTCCGGTCGTCCACGGAGTAGAGCTTCCCGTTGAAGACGATCAGGTCCGAGAGCTCCATGCCCCGCCCCTTCTCTGACAAGTGGGTCTCCAGGACCCCGTGGTCTTTGTCCCACTCCACCGCCACCTTGTCCCCGCTGTCTGACAGGGTCAGGTAGCCCTTTTGCAGGTAACTGAACCAGGTGTTCTCCTTCTGGGCCCTGGACTCGGTGTCCAGGTCGGCAATGACCGCGATCCGGTACCGAATCCCGCCGGGTGTCCTCTGGGGGCTGACAGGGGGTAGGTGTCATTGTAGCGGGCGGCAGGTAACTGGCCATGCCTCCAGTTGTGTGCATTGTGAGGGGGGGGCCTGCTCGGGGCCGGGCGGTGGGAGTAGAGCAGCCAAAGGAGGGCGACACACACGAAGAAGGTCAGGATCACCCTCCACCGGGGGCGGAACCGGGGGTCCGCGGCCTTGGTCATGGACGCCAGCACGGGAAGGCCCCCCACGCTGATCCGGAGGGAGTGCATAGGCTCATTCCATTCCAGGTGCTCAGAGGGCCGGACGGGCATCAGACTGCACGTGGGGTGGGACCTGCAGCCCGGAGAGAGAGCAGCGTGGTCAGTGGGCTCTGAAGAACCTCCACAGCTCGCCATGCCTCTTCTCCAGGGGACCCAACACCACCACGTCCCTGGCCCTGGACGCCAGCAATTCTGTGCTAACTCCTACTCAGCAAGACGGACGTGAAGTCTCTGTCTGAAGACAGCCAGCCCCTCCCTGGCCCGGCTGACAGGACACAGATCCGCTCGACGCCATGCCACCTCCTCAAAGGCCTCTCTGACCACACTGCTCCCCTGTCACGGGCCCCACATCACACAGAAGCTTGCTTGCTTCTGCCTTGGCTGCAGCCAAGAGTCAGAGGCAAACGAGGGCCCCTCAGGTGAAGACTCCTAACTTCCCGGGTTAGAGTCCTGTGAGAGTTATCTATAAAACAGGTCCCAGAAGCCAGAAGGACGCTTCTCTGTGTGATGGTCGGCCACACCTGTCCCCTGGTGCCTTCCTAGCAACGGAGCACCGCAGGGACGGGAGCCCAGGCCTCTCGCTGCTTGGAACCTAGCGTGCCTGAGTATTGTTCCAAAGGCCACTGGACTCACCCTGGGGCTGGGCTTGGCTCCGGGTTCTGCCTGGGCTCCACCTGTGGCAGAGCCCCAGCCCCAGGGGGAGGCTGCTGGCGGCAGCTTGGAACTGTACCAATGTCCCAGGTGAGTGTTGGCCTGGGATTGGTAGAAACGTGTCTTTCTCCAGGGCAGCTGCTCAGAGCCACATCTGGGCGACAGCAGGCTGCTCCCAACTCCGGCTGCGGCTCTGGGCCCTTTCACCTGGAACCAGCACACGTCCCTTCTGAATGGCCGAGCATGCCTGTCACCACCTCCTGGTGACAACCAAGAACAGCAAACTGGGCACTGCGGGGGCGGAAGGGCCGCCACAGCGGGGCTGGCACCGCGGAGGGCTCGGCGCCTCCTCCGTGCCTCAACCATGGCTCTGGTCCACCGGCCACGCCGGCGCTCACTCAACACGCTCCGAGTCCCGACTCCTCACTTCTGGCAGCCCAGAGTCGGGCTCAAGGAGGGGAGCGTGGAATCAGAGTGGGAGACAGTCGCATGCCCCCAAGAGGCCACTGTGGCCACCTTGCCTGGAGCCCCAACTCCAGGAGGAGGGAGGGGCCAGTTGCTGAGGCCTTCCCTCCTGACGCTGGAGGCCTCACCGCACAAGCCCGGGTTCTGTCTCACCCTGTCCCTCCTCCAACACCGGGGCTTCAAGGCCTGGGCACGGCTCACACTCCAGCCTGTCCCCCTCTGCCCGACGTGGCCACCAATCCCCGCTGTCCTCTGCCTGAGCCCGGATGCAGAATGTCCCCAGTGTCCCCCGTGTCTCCCAAACACACCAGCCAAAGCCCCTCTCTCATCAAGCTGACTCGCCCCTTCTTCCCTGGGGGAGGATGGCCGCACACACCACCAAGAGCCGAGCCCAGCGGAGGAGCAGCCCTGCTGCCCCTTTGCTTCTGCAACAGCACCCCAAGGGCAGTCTGACTCAGCGGCCGCTGCGGACTCCTGGCCGTCTCTCACCCACAGCACGCCAGCAGCCACGCTCTTCCCCAGCAGCTCTGCCCTTCTCCCGCGGCGCCAGTCGCCCTGCACCACCTCCCATCCCTGCCTGCTGACAGCCCCGGGCCACCAAGCCCCAGGCACGCTCGCTGTGCCCCGTCCAGGCTGCTTGGGCTCGGCCGCTGGCGTGGCTGGTTCACTCATCGCATGGCTCCTCCAAAGCCTCCCTCCCCCTCCAGTACTGATGGGTTTGGGGTTAGGCTTCTCTCTGCCTGAAGCCCTGAGGTCCCAGCACAGCACCTGCAGCTAGCGGAAACTCAGCACACATTCACCACGGAATCAAAACAAATGGCACGGTGGCCACAGGCCCTTCAGCACCCTGTCCGCCAACTCCCACCCATCCAGAAAGGGCACTGCGTATAGACCACCCAGACCGAGGGTGACAGTCACCCTATCCAGCCAGCACACGAGAGCCCGGCTATCCGGGCACGCGTAAAGGAATGGAAATGGTCTCCAGTCCTGACATTTCCGTGCCTCCCCCAGCCCACATCTCAAGCACGTCCACGTCCATGGCTCTCCTCTGCCTCTGGACTTCCACTTTTCAGGGCTGTGCCGCTCGGGGCCCTGTCCCCTGGGCTGGAGGCCCCAGGCTCAGCCACTCGGCGGCCCTCTGACGGCCACAGGTTCACCAGGGCTCACCCTCAGAGAGGCCAGCCCCCGTGCCTCTGTGGCCTGGCCCTCCCGAGGGCCGCAGCCACCCTGACAAGCATCTTTCTCCCAGCACACGTCCAGGTGGGCACGAGGCCCTGGATTCTGTGCCCTTTCCCCTGCACCCGCAGCCCCAGTTCCTCACCACCCAGACCTTCTGTGTCCAAAGCCCCTGCTCTGCACTGACCAGCTGTGAGATGCTGGTGAGGACTTCCGGCCTTCCCAGAGCGGTGCAGAGCTTGCATGCGAGCCCTCCTCACGCCCCAGCCCCGCTCCCCACCGCAGCAGTGGCGGAGGCCTGGTCTCCCGCCCGCCTCTCCAGTCTACACGGGATTCTCTGCAATCCTGACCTGTACATGTACAGTGTTCCCTCCCCTTGGATGGCTGCTCTCCTTGGACACAGAGAACCATCCAGAGCTCCCGAGCGTGCGGTGACAGCCAGGCTTCCCCTGCCCCTCCCCCAGCAAGCCTTCCCTCCTCTGGGAGGCTGACACGGGGGCCAGGACAAGAAGGAACCTGGGAAAGTGACCAATGTCAATGCAAACTTTGTAGGTGTGATGGAAGACCTCGATGGGGGGGCTATCCAGGTGGCCCCGAAATGTAATCCAAGTGTTTCTTTGTGAGAGGCAGAGGGAGACAGATGCAGACAGCAGAGGAGCCATGGGACCATCAAGTCAGAGACAGACCAGGAGCCACAAGCCAAGGAACGCCCCAGACCCCAGAAGCCGGAGGCCAAGGAGCGGGTCTTCCCCCCAGAATTTGGCCCAGTGATTGTGACATTCAAGAGCTCTGGGACACTGAATCTCCAGAGGCGAGAAAACAAATGTGTGCTGCCACGAGGCAGCCGGCCCAAATGGAGCCCGACAGAACACCATCCAACTGCGTCCTTTGGGCCGTGGCAGGCAACCTAGGAATGGAGCATTCATCTAACAGTCTCTTGAGCTATGGCACACGGAGCTCCTGGAGGGGGGCTTTGCCTCCGCTGTGGGGACTCCCCAAGAGCCAAGAGGAAGGCCAGGAACTGTAAGACTCAGTCACCTTTGGTGAAACGAGAAGACAACTGCTGTCAGCCACAGAACTGTCTGCCTTCCAGAAACTTCCATGAACTCCTTCACCCAAAACACCTTCCCACCTTTATTTTGCAGGAAATATAGTTTTCCACAGAAAGCACCAGTCTGGCCACCAAAACTGACTGCCGTCTTGTTGCTGGAGTGTCTGCAGAGCAACAGCTGATATTCCTCCCCCTCCCCCCTTTCCTTTCTTCCCTTTTTTTTTTTTTTGCCAGCCATGAGCAACAGAAGTGAGACTGTGAAAGGAGACACTGATGGACCAAGGCAGTCCCAGAAGGGCCCCTCCAAGCTAGTATTCCCCTCCCACTCCGAGATGACGAGGTGTTGGCATCTTGGTGACAGATGTTTTCCGGCCCTCCTGCAGTGTGATATTCCGACTTGACAGGTAAGGAAACGAGAACCAAGTGACCACTGTAAGCTGCTGTTCCTGGACAGCAAGCACACCGGGCAGGTGGCCACACCTCATTCCTACGTGGATCGTGCCACAGCCTTGCGGGGCATTTTCTGTGTAGCCACGCCCCCGTGCAAAGAAGAACCACCAGGAGCAACTACTATGGAGGCACGGGGTTCCAGTTCCTAGTCTACCCTCTTGCAGGCAAGTGTTGAGAAGGGCTCACAAGCATGCATTTCTGGTTTCTTTACAAAGCAAGCCTGGAAACAGCAATGCCTGCTGTTAACACACACACACACACATACGGCCTGCTGTTAACACACACACACACACACACACACACACACACACACACACACACACACACACACACACACAGTCTGTCCACTCTAGAAGGCAAGGGGAGCAGCAGAAGGCAGGGTGCTTTCTCTGAACATCCGGGAGCCAGCAGCTCCCTGCGGACAGGAAGGCACCTACCTCCATGGGCGACTCAGGTTCCAGACTCCGCACAAGCTGAGCGGAGGGAGCCGTTGCCACACGCCACCACCAAGACGCCTTCCCTCTCTTCTGCTTCCTTCAGGAGTGGCCCTGGACAGGTGGCAGATCAAATAGGTTCAAGGCAGCTGCCAGGGCAGACTCCTCCCTTCCAGGATGCAGGAAGGGCAGGGACAAGGAAGGTCCATTCTCAGTGCATAGTGCCCACTCTCTCCCGCCCACCAGACAGGAGGCAGGCCTGGAGTGCCCACCCTGGCCCCTTCCTCACAGACAGCAAAGACCACAGGGACTCCTCTGGGAGACAGAGACAGAGGCCCAGGGCTTACAACAGCCTTCAAACAACGCAGGATGGCTAGGCTCCTCGAAAATGGTATCTAACTTGTTTTGTGCCTAAAAATTCCCGTTCAAGTATGGACCACTGTGTAACTCCAGCTACTCAGGATGCAGAGGCAGAAGGGTGAAATGTTTGAGGCCAGCCTACGTAAAGTAGACATGAACCTCCCTCAAAGAGAAAAACATTACAAAAAAGCTGGGGTCATAATTCACACATGCCCAGCAAATGTAAAGCATTGGGTTTAATCCCCAGGATAGACAAAAAGTCTGGGCAGTGTGGGGAATTGAGGAAGAACGGAAAAGGTGTGCTTGAGGCACAGAGGCCACGCCTCTCAAAGCCAGGCATGGCTCAGGGTCTGACTGATTTGAATGCCTGCTTCCTGCCTCAGCTGAAATGTGCAGTCCAGGAGAATTTACTCCTCCGCCTGATTTCAGTCAACCACTCCTGAGAAGCTGTTGTAACTTTAACAGACCTGGCAGATCAAATACCACAAACAAGCCTTTCACAGTCTGGCGTGGTCT